>NW_025779610.1:0-56915 GCF_021130785.1 Homalodisca vitripennis | reverse complement strand
ACAAATTTCCCAAAAAAGCAAAACGTTTAACAATTCAGTGTATAATTCAAACCGGCTCCATTCTAAAACTAATTGTTACCCTGCTGGACTCTTTTGCAAGAGGATGTTTTCCTTATGGGGTTTCCGCCGCCCCGGATGCTACTTTGAAGATACGTGACGGCGGGCGGACGTGTGTGAATAATTCATGGGAGTCAAGGTCACTTGAAGATCATCAGCACCAAGCCTTGAAATCTCTTTGTCAGAGCAGCACTGAATCTATGTCTGATGTCTGTTTACTAAGTACTTCAAATATGTTAACGAAGAGGTTAAAGAATAAAATTGCCAGCTTTAAAATTAATAATAATTTGTTGATCACTGCTTTGAGTAATAGAGGCAACATTTGTGTAAATACCGTGAAACTGTGTCTTTACAATCATTCTGGTGAAAAAATTCCGGGAAATATGTTTATACTTTTGGCGATCTCAACCTCTATATAAACGATAAACAAAGCCTATCGACCCTCTGCCCTGCATATAGGTCAACCAAATAGCCATAATTTACTAGCACCATTTATTATATCTTTAAAACATAGTGGTCGTTCAAATTTGTTTTTAGCTGTCTCACCTGTAACATCATGTATGCCACATTTAAAACGCCTTTTAGAATATTTAAGCAATTTTGAACAACTGACGTACTTGGCAGTTTTTTTATATTTCTCAGGTATATATTTCTCAATTTTTCTACGTCGATATACTAAGTTAAATACTGTCAATGTTGAGCTTAGCTCCAGTTCACATTCCGCTTTGTGCGGCGACTGGAATATGACGTTGTTTCAAATTATCTCCTAGAATATAGAGCCATGTCCATCAGAAGAGATAAAAGAATTCGACGATAAAGAGAGCACTACGATATATTAGACACGATACTAAAGCACGGCGTAGCTACCGAGTCTTATTACACATAACGTCGCCTATGATGGGTTGATTCAATATGAATGTTGAGTTTAGCTCCAGTTCACCTTCCACTCAGTGCAGTCGTCTGAGTATGTTAGGTGTAGAAGACTAGGCTGCTCCCCCGAGCTTTGGATAAAATCTCAAATTAACTTTAAATTCAAAATGTGGTTTTACTCTGGGGAGGGTGGCCTCCGGATACGCTGGTATCATCTATTAGCGGGCATGGACGACTTTTAGAGAGCAAACACCGAATAGTTATCTAGATTATCAAAACCATTGGAGACCATGGAACCAAATACCATATGGAACATTAAAATTGTCAAAGTTGGGCTTCCGCAAACCGCCACATTGTGGAGGATCCTTGCCCAGCGACGCCGATGACTATGAGCCTTTAAATAAAGTCCAAGCCAAGGGGATGGAAAGCATATTTTACCACAGCTAAAGTTCTACTGTCTCTATCCTTATTACGAATTCAGTCGGATTTATTATAACCCCACAAATGTGATTTTAACGTCATATTACAACTGTTGATTTGGCTCTCCTTTTTTTGTATAGATGAACAGCTGATTCTGTTCCACCACAGCTGCTACTTTCAACTTGGAAGCTACAAAGTCCTGTATAGAAGTCTACTATACCACGAGGACCAATACTCCAGAATTCTTCCAGAACAGGGATCTCTCCAGGCCGGAACTCCAGAAAGCGCTAGAAGTGCTGTAAGTAGATTTTAAAATGTTATAAAAATAATTCTTGCTACAAATGTTATATAAATTATTGCATTTAATTTGTTCTCATTTAATTTACTTGTGAGAATATTTAGATTTTTAATCTGTCTGTTTTAACCATGCAAATACGTACTAAATTAAATAGTTTTTTTACATGTATAAGGACTTTTAAAAAACGGTGCATGATAGTGACTGGATGTTGAGCTCGGTTGTGGATATATTTTAAAAGCCGTATATGATATTTTCATCAAGCACAGACCTGTAGTTAGATGTCAGAAGCCCTAAGAGTCAAAAACCATTTTGTAAATTTTTTGTTGTCTGTTTTTAGAATATATTGTTCTTTTTTCCACTATTCGGTTTAAGGTAAACAACTTATTTGATTTAAGACTTTATTAAATGTTGGGTAACACTACGATTTCCTGCCTTATACCACTATTCTCGGTTACATTGAGAGAAAATTATTAAATTTGTATTCATTGTAATTTAAAATACTATAATGTGTGTGGCTTAAACATCAGCTTCAAAATTAAATTCAACTGTATTTTTGAAATTAATCACATAATTATTTATTGAGATAAATTATTGGCTAACTGTGTACCGTATTTGAACTGGTACAAAACGTGAAAATATAACGGTTTTACGAGCTTCGTGTTTAAGTGGAATTGTTAAACTAGGTGGTAGCTCGATAACTCTGCCTTAGCCCCAAATAAACTGAATACTGTTCTAGCAATGGAAAACAATTAATGTAATATAATAAAGAAATTCATAGAGAGATCAATTTACAACTCTTAGATAAACGGAATAAATAAAATTGTATGATTATAACGTGTTAAAAAAAAATAATTAACCTTTTTAGCCTTTGAACTTACAAGAGATCGTTCATCCATTATGAAGGACGTGTAGCAAAAATGTGTGTGTATATAAATATATGTATATATATACACACATATACATTATATTATATCCTCGTATATATATTCTATTTTAAATGTAATACTTATCCTATCTCACTCTTTACATTTTGTACAAACGTCCATAAATGTTCAGTTATATTATCTAAGTTAATATTTAGAGTTGCAATATATTTATGAACACAAGTTTAGAAATTTTTAGATTTCACACACACACACGCGCCGCGCGCGCGCGCGCACGCGTAACCAGGAATGAAAGTTCTCTGACATAACTAAATACGCTCGAGCTTCTGATGAAACTAACTAAGAGGAAGAGATAGCACTTTCCTTTGTATCAATGTAATTCAATTTCAGGAGTATATTTAATATGGTCGTACAAAGCAACAATATTTAGAAATAAAATACTACAAACTAAAAATGAAGACTATACGTAAAACTATTTAATATGGTCGTACAAAGCAACAATATTTAGAAATAAATACTACAAACTAAAATGAAGACTATACGTAAACTATTATTGCAAACTTGAAGTGTTTTTTTTATTTAATATTTTGAACGTTCTATTTGAAATTGTTTTATGTTTTTTTTTTTTTTTTTTTTTTTGTACCGTACATCAATAATAATATGTTACCACAGGGCCTCACTAAAGGGAATTTCAAAACCTCATAGTACCAATTTTCAGTCGTCACTGACCATCTGCTCCCTCAATATTCAAAAACAGTATAGTAGCGTAACTAGAGATTAGGGTGCCAGGCTCATTTTGATTTTGGGGAGTCCGATTTGCATCCCTCTCTCAAGAGCGTTTCCCTTTAGTTACGGCTCTAACTCTTTTGTTATGTTTACAGCCATTACGCTTGTCTCCCAGTAAAAGACCCCAATGGCTACCAGATTATCTTCCACCGGCTCCACCAGACCGAACCCCGCCAGTATGTGTTCAACGATGGGGTCAAGCTACTCTCCATGGCGATCGACGCCTGCCTCCAAGCCGAAGGGACCGTCCCAGGGTAAGTGATCCGAGAGACAAGGATCAATTTGTAGAAGTATAACGGTCCTGGAGGCAAGAGACAATATATAGGAGTATAACATATATAACATCTCATCTCATATATAACAGAGAATAGTAATAGTTTTATCAGTATTCGCCAATGGGAAAAGGAAGGAAGAGGCTAAAAGTCACAACCTACTACGTGTTTACTACCTAAGTGTTTGAAGGATGATTGTAAAGTATCATTTTGTATTTTTAACTCTTTCGCTGTTCCTGCCCTTTAATCTCTAGCAACAATAACATGTTTGACGGTTGATTTATTTCATAAGATACATTCCTCTACACACCTAACGAAAGATAATGTTGTATTCTTATTCGAGGATAACTGGCTCTCAACTGTATATGCAGGTTATAATTTACATTTTACTCTTTCAAATTTTGTATCTTAGCCTTCACCATGGTTTTCAAAAAACTTATCCTTTTTAAGGCTCCTTCATGGAATATAAAAAGGTCTATCTATACCTTTTACGAAACATGAATTGTAATTGGATGTTCAAAAAATTTTCGTTGTACACTATAACATAACCTTGCAGTTTTGAACAACTAAGCAACAGTGGTAGTACTTTTGTTTTAACTGTAAAATTTCAATTATTTTAAAACCAAACCAAAGTTGTAATTACTTATTTGCTATTTTTTGACTATGAGTCATTGGGTACTATTAAGTTTCTTACAATTAATACATACTTACTCAACGATTTTATGATTTTCAGGTACATTTTTCTGTTTGACATGAAGGGAGTGAGGTTAGGACATCTCACTAGACTCAGTATATCGTCCCTCAAGAAGTTCTTTCTTTACATACAGGTTCGTTTTAGATCAAACAATTTGTTAATCAAAACTGAAATTAAGTTTTTAAATAATAAAATAATATTTTACATCCTCTGTAACATTTTTAGAGATAACTTAGCTTTTCAAAGGTGTTATAAAAAATTAAACCACTATTCCGGTGTTATAAATATATACTTTTGCTTTTGTTGAATTGATGAATAGCTATCTATATATTATTTACTATTTTCACCAACTCTTTCTAGATTCTCACCCTCTCATTACAGTATACTTCAGTATATTTTTAGAAATGTCTTAAGATATTACTACCGTCAAATCAAATGGCTTAAAACCTTAACTCTTTCTAGACTCTCACCCTCTCATTACAGTATACGTCAGTATATTTTTAGAAATGTCTTAAGATATTACTACCGTCAAATCAAATGGCTTAAAACCTTATGTTTTCCCTATTCTTATCTTGAAACCTTTTTCCAATTCCTTTGAGAGTTTTACAGTTTTATTGTGATGTAATATTGACCTTGAAACAATTGGGCCCTTTATCTCAGACATCCATTTTGAATTCATTTCAAATTTTTATTGAGTTTTTATTCTACCCCATGCTTATTTAGTTATTCAAGGTGTACATTTTGGTTTGGCGTTTTCACCTGTAAACTAATAAATTTTTATCGAACTGAATATAACTTAATTGTATGTCTCACGCAGGAAGGCATGCCTGTCAGGTTGAAAGCAATCCACATCCTCAACACGCAACCTGTCATTGACAAGATCATGATGCTAATCAAACCCTTCATGAAGAAAGAGTTGACCCAGTTGGTAAGTTTTTACACTCACCAAACTACGTAATGTGAAGAACTGTCTCCTATTTTTCATTATTTATGTACTTCTATAGTACTTATAGCCAGTACAAAATGTAAACTTTATCAATTATAGGTTTTCCAGAAATAATTTTTGAAGATTATAATTATGTATACATGTTTAATCACTGATAAATAATAATGTATTAACACGTTCACTGTGGTACGAGATCTCGGGGCCTCGTATCGCATATTACGATGGATGCGGGAATAAAACATTCGGTTCTTCCCACATTTGCGTTTGCGATATTTTAGCTATTAATTATCTGAATAAAAAATAATAAGTATTGCCAGAAAGCTATTTTTTTTTAGTTATATATTTGCTTGGTAAGTTACGAGATCTATAGACCTCGTAACGCACTGAAATAAACGCACTTTATTTGTATGCGGAACGAGATCTCTGGGCCTCGTATAGTGAGACTGATCGTCACGCGGAGCGCTGTTTTTCGCTGCCGTCAGCTGCTGGTGCGCGGGAGATTGTTATTGTGTTGTTTACTTTATGGAGTTAACCTAGTAGCGTTTTCTGTTCTAGTAATACTTGGTAAATACTTGTAAAAAGTGAGAGTAAAGTAGATTATGCGTGCACGTGTGTGTTAGTAGATTGTGGAGTGACTGAATAGTGCGAAAATGTCCTCTTACAACGAAGAAAATAATCCTAGTAGAAAACGTTGTAAGTTGACAATAATAAACGTTAATGATAGTGATTTGTTAGCACAACTAGTTTCTGATGGTCTACAATCCGACGTGCCTACCAGTATCGATCCCGACCCGGATAGTGGTGATGAGAAAGAATTACTTGATTTTGACGGTAGTGACATCGCTGATACCGACTATGAGCCATCTGACGAAAGTGATGAGTCCCAGAATTTGACGAATCATTTTATGGAGGCTTCAAACACTCCTTAGTCTTCCAGCCTAGCTGTAGTGTTGGACGACTCGGTAGTCCTGTTGTGAACGGCGGACCAGTAAACCGGCAGACCAACGACCAATACACCCATGATCGACCAGCCTACGACCAGCACACCCGGAATGACAGGCCTACAACAACAGCTCCCATGAGCGACAGGCCTACCATCAGCACACTCATGAACTACAGACCTGCTATGAGTATCGGACCTTCTGGGGATTGTAGTTCTATTACCGGCAGAATTTTAGGGAATGGCGTATCTTTGAGTGGCAGATCTGTGGAGTTCAGTGAAACCTGAGGTTAGTGTCTATGGATGTATTTGGAACAGTGAAAATGTAAATGTGGAATATCCGGAAATTGTAAATTTTTCTGATTATTCGGAAAATGACAAAGTGAATGATGATTTCACTGATCCTTCTCCTCAAGATGTGTTCTTACATTTAATAGATCACGAACTATGGGGAGTACATGGCCGTGGAAACAAACAGGTATGCCATGCAGTACTTATCTGTGAGTGAGCCTAGCATTAGATCTAGGTGTAAGGAATGGATACCCACAAATGCTAATGAGATGAAAACATTTATAGGTATAATGCTTTGTATGGGTTTGGTTGACTGCCCAGAGGTAGGCCTCTACTGGTCCAAAAAAAAATTTATTCGAAAATAAATTAATCAAATCAGTAATGACCAGAGATAGATTTCTTGTTGCTCAGAAAATTTTGGCATTTTACTGATAATCAGAAAGCTCTAGTTACAAAGGATCGTCTTGTAAAAATTAGAGACATTGTAGATTATTTAAATAAAGCTTTTATGGAAGCTATGGTTCCTGGTAGAGAACTAGTTATTGATGAGACAATGATCCCATGGCGTGGAAGACTTATTTTTAAACAATATATAAAAAATAAGTCCCACAAATATGGTGCAAAACTGTACAAATTGTGTACTCTTAGTGGATGTATTTTGCGTGTTTCCTTATATGCCGGGAAGAACGAAACTCCAGTTAGTGCTAATGGTCACAAATATGATGTTGTGATGGAGCTTATGGGCCCACTTGATGATGAAAATGTTCACTTTGACGGATTCCTCAATAAAAGGAGAATACTCTATGTAGACAAACTTCTACACGGGAGTCCCAATAGCAGAGAAATTATTAGACAGCTAAACCCGTATTTGTGGAACAGTAAACATGAAAAGGAAAGGTTTGCCAAAAAAACCTGCAACAATCCAAACTGAAGAAGGGCCAATGTAATGGTTTTTAAGTGTCAACATGGGACGAAATTTATAAAATGGACTGATAAAAGAAATGTTACCATGATCTCAACCGCTCTGGACCACAATAGCACCCTCATCGATACTGGTAAGAAATCTAAAACCAACCAAACTATCTTCAAGCCAAAGTGTGTATTAGATTATAATGGTGCTAAAAAGGGTGTAGATTATAGTGATCAGATGGCAGCATACTATACAACTCTTCGAAAAAGTTTGAAATGGTATAAAAAAGTAGTGTTAGAACTGCTTACCGGCACCACAATGGTTAACTCATGGGTACTATTTACTAAGCTCACTGGGAATAAAATGCCCATGATGAAGTTTAGAGAAATTGTAGTTCGGAATCTGATTAATTCCAGTAATGAATGCGGTCCTACTACAAGCCCTTACAGAAAGAAATCGCACAGTCTGGCAAAAACTGAAGGAATTGGAAAGAAAAAAAAGACGAAGATGCAGAGGATGCTATGAACGGATTAGACAGATTTCATCTTCAAGAGAGGCCGAGAAAAAAGCAAAAACTGTGAATACATTATGTAAGGACTGCCCTGACAAACCATTTTTATGCCTCGATTGCTTCAACGCAAAACACAAGTGAAACACTTAAAATAAAAATGTCTTGAGTATGCTACGCTATATTTTTATCAAAACTTGTAGGCTATTATTGTTCTTTTTTGTAGTTTACAAATAATTTTGTAAGTATCACTTGTAGACAAGTGTTTATAATATCGTCTACATACAAGTAGCTATGTTTATGTGTATATAATTATATTCTAGTTTCCTTTGTGAAATAATATGTATTTTATTACCTTGTACTTGAAAACCCTAGAACTTCGTTAAATTTGTAGATCGAGTATATCAACATTGCTATTTGACAATATATAAAAAGGAATAACACCATGATCAAAGTCATTCAAGTGAACTGATCTTCAAGGATTTTTTTCTTATGGTACTGGTTAATTTTTCGAATCTATATTTATTATTCACAGTTTTTATTCCCTAACAAAGGAAAATCTATAAAAAAATAATGATTATAATATAACTATTTTTCAAGTTATTTTGTTTCATAGGCACTCAGTTATAAAACACTTCTTTGTCCCTTTACTAATTATTTCTTTTTGCGTATTATTGAGCTCTAGTAAATATACCACTACTTGAAATTTTAGGTTAGATTAATATTAAAATAATGTTAAGGAACATAAAATATTGCATAATTATTTGCATATTTATGGCTATATTCAACATTTAGTCCTTAAACTCGGTATAATAATATTACTAGGAGGTATAACCTTATAACATCGCGAATTATTGACAGAAGTTCTTTGAAAGATTTAATATGTTTAACTTCGTTTACTAGAACTGCCATGAACCGAAAATCAATAAGCGTTTAATTTTATATTCAGCTAATCTATTATAATTCTATATAAATTCACAAATACCTACATACAGTTGTTCAACATTTTTTTAAACTAACTACAAATAAAACTTTGACCTAGTACAATAAGGTTGAAAGTATCATTAAAATATTTTCTTCCGGTATGAATTAGAATTATTCAAATTTCAAATATGTGTGATTAGGAAAACTTGAAAATAATATCTTTTTGCTTGTATAATCTCAGATATTGTATCGTGAGAGTATTTGTTGGATCACTCTACTGAAAGTAGATCCTGAAAACCTAATAATACAAAATTCTCTTCTAATCATGATATTACTAAGAAATTAAGGTTTTTTTTATTTTAAAGAATTACAAATTTTACCCACATATGCCTAACACATATTTACCACGATGAAATGTCACGATAAACTTTATTATACTAAACAAAAATTCATAATTGAGCGGGTTAGACTTGATTCTTCAAAAAATACCATCTGTTGAAGAACACAATAATTTCTTAAGCGTTCCCAGTTTAAATAAAATCGATTCCAGATTTTTAAATCCTACAAAACAATTGAGGAAATTTCTTTAGGATTATCTATTTTTTGAAGACTTATTATTAATACATGAAAATTCAAATGCACATATAATAAGTACTATGTTTTAAGCAATTTCATACTTAATTAGTAAATTACTTTTTAAGTTACAAATTTGTAAGATCTAATGACACTCTTTATCTATAAATGTACAGAAAATTTATTTTTTAAACTTGTATTGCTTGGATTACAAACTCTACATAATTTTTTGTTGTTTCAGATCCACTTCCACCGAGAGAATGACATGGAAGCTGTGTACAAGGTGCTTCCTCGTAGTTGTCTCCCCAAAGACTTTGGAGGGGACCAGTCATCCTGTGAAGATTTGCACGGTTAGTTCCTACAATACCACTATTTTTACGTAGACTCTCAATGGAAACCCATTGTAGTTTCAATATTATTACTATTATATTATTAAAAGACTAGCAAAAAAACAATAAAATGTATTGAAACGTTTGTAGCTAAAATATTTTAGTTGCCGTAATATGGAAAACAATAAAAAATATTTACTGTATTTAAAAATATTAAAGGTGTCTTCGTGATTTCTCACAAAAACATATTCAGTTCTTTTCCAACAAAATATAGTGTTTACTAATTATTTAATACACGTTTCGTATGTTTCTTATATTATTTTCATTTTCTTCATTTTTTAAATGGAAAGCTACTTACCTTCTTTTTGTTATTCTTCTACGTAACATCCTATCCCTGATCACTCTTTCCTCTCATCCCCTACTTCGTTTTCTTTTAAAAATCCTTCCTAAGTCTCCATAAATTTTCTTCCTTCCCATTCCTTAACCTCATTCCCTTTCTTGTTTCCCCCATTATCACTTTTCCCATCCTCAACTCTTCACCACCTAGTGTTCTACATATACATTGTCATGCTCACTTATTTTTTTGTACAGTTGACTACTGCCAGTGGATGCAGAAGCTCCAGAGCCACTTCAAAATCGAGGAGGAGTACAGGGTTGATGAAAGGAAGCGGATCACCAGGAAAGGAAGCAGGAAGGGCTCCATCGAGCCCGAGCCCGATCTAAGGACCTTGGAAATTGACTGAGTTTGTTGTAAAGGTTCATTGGGCGCCGTGCAATCCACAACGCGTGGCAAGTTCCAGGGCCACATTAGTTGTAACCCTGATCGTGTCTCGACGTTTATGATGGTGAACGATTTGTGGAGTTACCAGACTCGCGGGACTGTGTTTCGATATTTCGGATTGTGATCCTAGACAATTAAGCTTATTCGGTCCATTAATCACACTTAAAAAAGAATCACATCACATAACTGATGTATAGATAGGTATACAAAAATAATTTTTCTCTTTACACTAATAGACATCAGTTACATAAAATATCTACACCATTTATTAATTTTGACAGTTGATTGTAATAAGCACGCTTTATCCATTTTATAAATGTAATAATGAATATGGAAATTTACAAAATTCTAATGTAATCATCAACCAATTTAATACATTCCTAACCTAATTTTTTCTGCTATACACTGTATTGTAAATTAGAGGACAAAATTTTAATTGTATTTCTCTACATACTCCTAGATCTTATATTGTTCTGCAAGAATCAATTTAAGTATGGTATACGACGCGATTATCCGAAATTGGTGGGGCTAAGCATATTTTGGCTTATATAAATTTTTAATAACCTGGACAGCCCTTTATAATTTGCTTCCGGATGGTATATTGGACATATAAAAGTTAGCAGCGTTATAATACACACACACATACGCTTCTACGGTGAAATCAACTTCGCTTCTTATAGCTATAGTATTTGACTTTTAGCCATTAATAACAGGAACCAATATTATAGTATAATAGTACATTTTGTCTAATTTTTATAATTACTTTGGATTACCCAGAACTTCTGTTTTCGTATTCCGGGAATCGCGTCCCTAGTGTAGATGTACTACACTTTTACCAGTCCTTATATAGTTTAATTTAATTGCAGGCACTTCTATTTACCTGTAGTATTTAGTAGTATAGTAAAACGTATTTTGTCATTATATTTTGTTGTATATTAGTGTAGTTGTAAATTGTTATTTTATATTTCAATGTATGCTTTTATGTCACTCTATAAATAATTAAAAGTTGTGTATTTATATTTCTTAAATAAAAAAATACAATGTGTTAGAAAGTCAATTTGCAGTGTTATTACCCTAATAACATAAACCGATACAATGAAGTATGAAAGGGCCCGAGAGAATAAAACGAAAATCATTCAAACAAACTAACTTTATTTCACGTGTTGCTACCTTCCTGAAAAATGTTATATGGTACAGTCATGTTTTAAATTTTTATTTCTCATTCTCGTCATGGTTACAAAAAAAACATTATAAAATGTTAGATTTTCATTGTTATTTTTAATTTTGACTATCTCGGCACTATATCAATCATACCACGTTGTAAAAGGTAAAGCTAGCTCTATTTCCACCCTCTTCCAGACAAAGCGGACAGTGGAAAACCTATGGAGACAATATTCACTCAGTATGCTTAGGCTTGGCATGAAGGGAGCTGACCCACTCCAACAGTGACATTGCGCAGAGACCAAACCTTTTTATCCCGATTTTTCGTAATTTATGTTTAGTGACATCCATTGGTTTGCCAAAATTAAGTGACACATCTGTTTGCTGTGCTCTATAATGTATTTATAAATTAAGGGATTTATATAATTACTTGCCAAGTGAGCATGTTACCTCTACACTAATATAACTATTTATTTACATATACTACACATAAATAGTATATTTTTGTAAAATTAAATACTCCAATTTATGAATTACATGAATACATTTATGTGTATATAATAGACGCAATAAACTATGTAGGTAATATTTTGAGTGAAAAAGTACTAAATTTCTCAAATTTCAACTTGTTTAAAAAAAATTACTTATAAAACAACTTATATTTGAAGTTCTTTACAATTAATTGTAATCCAAGTATCAATGAAAACAAATTAATAACCTCGGCAAGTGGTTGATATTGATACATAAACTAATTCTATAAGTAAAATGTATCTCTAATTTAAACCGGTGTTAGTTTATTTTTTTGCAATTTCTTCCAACTTTGTACCTTGGGTTTGGTGAAAGTAAAACAAATATTGATGACTTTACACGAGGCTTCGTACGCACTTTACTGCTGCATAACAGATACGTATATGCATATCCTTTTATATGGCAAAACAAACTCTGCAGATTTAAATAATGCTAACTGAAAATTTTTCATCTTCCAAGAACAGTAGTTTAGTTGCTGAAAAGCTTACAATTTTGCAACACAGAATGAAAAAACACATTATATATACCAAAATATATACCATTTACACAATAACGTATAATAAAATTATAACTTCATTCCCAGCTGTTAAAAATTATTCCGAAATTTAAATAATGATTATCAAATGTTCAGAACAATCATTATGGCATTTTGTTGTTCAAACACGTATGAATCTGTTCAAATTGATGAATAAGATGTTGAGTTACATGTATATTTAGCGAGTAGACAGATTTTTATTTCTTTCAAGCAGAAACTTTGTTCTAATTTACTAATAATATTTACAGTTTGTTTTAGTGACTTGAAATAAAGGATAAGGTTATTTTGCGGGCCCTACAGCTTGTGATATTGGATTTTGAAAGTATGAATATCTTTTAAACCGGATACAGTACAATTTGTATCGTAGCTTTCCAATCTCTGTACGAAGTCTCATCCTATATCCTTGGTTGAGTCTAGGATTATATAAATTTTTATGTACCTAATTATTAATCAATCCCTCACCAGTGAAAAAAGAACGCAATGTCTCCCCGTCGATTTTCTGTCATACAAATTGTATATGGTTTGTGGCTCCATGTTGTATGGTCAAGGGCTCGCTGCGCTGCGCTTGCGTGTTTTCCTCAAATGTTAGTGCTCAGTCCCTTCATCTCTGTTCCTTTCTGTAAATATGTCACAATGTCAAAAGAAACCAATATCTAGTACCTTACGTATACACATTTACAATTTAATTGAGTAAAAACCAGAATAAACTAAAAAGCGACCATATATGATGAAAGTTAGATAACTAAGTATTAGTGACTTGTAATATATTACTTGCCATTACTATTAGCATCACACAATACAGCTGATATTTGTTCACGCAAAATAAAAAAATTCAGGAACACTACGTTGCACGTTGCGTGTTTAACTCTCAGCTGTCAAATATATTGTCTATTTTTACAGTAAATAAAATGTTCTTTGAATTAATTTATGCGTATTTGTAGTTTGATTTTATGTAAAATACACATACGCTTTATTTTTATGTCAAATTAATTCAAATGTCAAATTTTATCCAAATCTGTCCTCTAGGTTTTATTACTATTGTAGATTAATAATGCATTCTGTAAATCATACTTCACATAGAATATTCAAATATGTCTTTCTCGTTTATATTGTTAAATAATGTTACATTGTACATGTATATACAATTAGAGTAGATGTAGATATATCATCGGTGTTACACATAATAACCTCTACATTAACCATTCGTAAAAGCTTGTTATAGAAGATGAGAGCTACACATGACATCGACTTTTCTTCGGACTTTGTCTAAGGAATATTTCTAATAGACATTTTGTTTAAAGTCTTAAGAATTTGTCTGTACTAAAAACTGTTGCTTAAATATGGAAGCAATATTTAAAAACAGGTTATAAACTGTTGTTCTAAAAACACCAACAAAAATCAGGTGTGCTAACCCTACTTACTTGAAATACCAACATTGAAGTAATGGAAGTAATTGATCTATGGTACATACACCCAAAGCTCAGTTACCCCCACATCACATATCTGACAATGATAGATTTACACATCTATTGATCAGATCCGCTACGAGATAATCTTGTGGTTATCTTTTGGTAGATCTATATCTTAACCGGTTAGCTCACGAACTGCCTCTTCTTGTACACTCGGTCAGATGGTAAACTGCCATAGATTAACGGCGCTTTAACACTAGTAGACTAGTCTCCAGAAGTATTGTCTGCCGACTGTCTCAAAGATGTCTTCTCTTGTATCTGGAGATATAGTCTGCCAACTGTCGGCCGACTGACAGCCGACTGCTCGAATAAAAGTCTGCGCTTTTCAGGAGACAAAATAGAATTAGTCTGCCAACTGTCGGCCGACTGACAGCCGACTGCTCGGATAAAAGTCTGCACTTTTCAGGAGACAAAATAGAATAGTTTTTGTTTCCTAACCAAATGGGAAACACGTAAAGAATTTATACAGCTGTTTACCTCTCAAGTATGCATATGTTCTGCGCACTTGTTAGCAAATTATATTTTGAATATTTTGATCATGTATTGCAACATGGTACAATACTGTAATCACCTCTTTCCAGGCTCATTATTTGTGACTGAAGTGGAAGCTTTGTGGCAAATACTTGTAACTTTGTTATCTTTAGTAGAGATCATTTTTGTAAAGTGTATTAAACTTGCACCACCTTCTAATCTTAAGTCCGATAACTTCAATCATAGTACGAACATTATTCAAGAAATTGGGCGGGTTCACTATCACCTCTTTCTCGGTAAAAAACGTTCTTCTTTTGTCTCATGGTTCAAAATAAAACAAGGACAAGCTAAATCCACGTTAACATCACTCACCATTTCGAGAAACACTAGTTGACTAGTCCTGCACATAAAATAGGTAGGATACATACATCAAGAACTGTGTCGGCGAACAGTATACACATAGAAAATGTGTAGTTGGCTGACTGTTTACATATACAATCTGTAAGTGTGGATGATGTTTCACGAAAAACATTTTCTTTGTCTCCATAATGAAAAAGTAATGAGTTTGTTGATATTAAGAAGTACAAAGTTTCAATTGTGTTAATTTATTATATTCTACTAATAGTTCTTCTTTTTATTCTTCTTCTTTCTAGACGTGTCATCTGGTGACCGAGGCACTCCTTGCATTCTAACGATGGCACACACACAGTCGCGTAGTGTACCTCGTTGAATAGACATCTGTGGTTGAATAATCAAAGTGTGTTTTAACCGGTATCAGCACGCAATTTTATAACTTACACTGTAATTTGTAACTAATTTGTAATTATGTAAAACTAACCTTGGTAAAGTTAGGTGGTGTAAAAAAAAAACCGTAAGTAAAACAAATACATTTTATTAGACATACAGTAACATTTATCCAATTTAATACAAACCCACACCGCTTCCGTAAGGCTGGACCTGATTGCACAGCAACAGGTCTAGCCATGGCGGGACAGGATACTGCCCTCATTAGGGAAACAGAAATAGCCATTAACTCCATAATAGAACATAATTATTGTACAAATGATGACAATTCAGAATCATTAACATTAAATGCAGAATTAAATCAGAATACAAATATGGAAACAGACACAATCAACCCCTAAACATTTAGACCAAACCCCAACACAAAACCGAAAGCGTACAGCATTAGCACTTAACA
Organism: Homalodisca vitripennis; assembly: GCF_021130785.1. NCBI lineage: Eukaryota > Metazoa > Arthropoda > Insecta > Hemiptera > Cicadellidae > Homalodisca > Homalodisca vitripennis. The sequence continues at coordinate 41,067 of NW_025779610.1, read as the reverse complement.
ATGAAAAAACACATTCCTCTAATAATGACAAAACCCCCTCACCAGACACTAAACGAATACACATCCAACGTGTTTTACAAACCCGAACATAAAGGACCATTTGAAGTAATAGTTCAACGTAAAGATAAAAAAAAGATAAATCCATTTCAAGTAGGTAAAATTCTAATTACCCATCATAATGACATAGAATATAGTAACCGCTCAGGTAAAAATTTATCAGTTATCTGTAAGAATTATACTTCTGCCAATGAATTGGTTAACTCACCTTATCTTCCTGAATACAATGTTTTTGTACCCTCAAACAAAATAACCTCCATAGGAGTTTTAAACATAGACTCGGATATAACCGAAAATGACATTTTGACAGATTTGGTAACTGAATGTGACATCTTATCGGTGCAAAGAATTAAAAAGAAAGTAGGTAAAGATCTGATCAATAGTCAATTTGTTAAAGTAACATTTGATACAGATGAACTACCAGAGGTAGTTTTATATGAATTATCTAAGGCTTAAAGTAGAAACATATATAATTCCAGTAAAACAATGCTACCGCTGCTTTGCATATGGGCACGTAGCAAGTGCACCGTGTGAGAGACAGCGCCTTTTGTCGCAGCTGTGGAGATAAGTATCATTCCGATCAATGTGAAAATCCCATAAAATGTATTTACTGCTTTGCAGATCACTGCAGTAACTCTAAACAATGCCCTGAGTATATCAGAACAGAGAAAAATAAAAACCCGCATGAGTCTATTTAAGGAAGACTTCAATACGGCTAGTATTTTGTATCCCATTACTTATAAATCCATAAAGTACAACAAAAACCCATCATATGCTCAAATAACCAGAACTAACTTGGATGAAAAATTTTTTCCCTAGATTACCTGAAAACTCAATACACCCATGTGACCCTTTACAAACTCACAAAATCAGGCCTACCTAATTACAATAAATACTCACCTCTAATGAAAATCCAAGTAACATCTGAAAATAATCAGCCGCATCAAACTTATAACAAATTACTTAGTAATCCCAACACAAAACAATTTGATAAATTTCACAGTAGCATAAGTAGACCCCAAACTACCAATAAAACACAAGAAAAGTCTATAAAAACCACTTCACTACAAAATTTACACAAGCCAGATTACAAACTTGACCCTCAAATTAGAGAAACATTTTTAAGAATCTCTTACATGAAAAATTAGCTGAAATACGTTACAAAATTAACAGCACAACATTATCTGCCACCTTAAAAAAACAAATGGTAGAAATATTAATACCGTACATGGACCAGGAAATACTTTCTAAAAACAAATCAACTGATAAAAATATGAAAACATCTAGTAGTAAAAACTCTACTCATGGTTTAACAGTTGACAGAAATGTCTCAGGTAAAACCAAATGAATTAAAAATATTACAGTGGAATGCCAGATCTTTAAAACCAAAATTCCTTGAATTGATAAATATTTTAAATAAAAATAACATACACATTGGAGTCATTCAGGAAACCTGGATGAACGAAAATGACAATTTAAATGACAACAATTATAAACTAACAAACTTGTGTAGGAATGATAACTATGGCGGTTGTAGCATTTATAATACACAAATCAATATCCATTACAAAAATCTATTCATACAATGACAATGGTAATACAAGTTTTAGCAATAAAAAATCAACAACTATGATCATCCAATACAAATATTTAATATATATGCTACAGACAAAAAGATAACACCTGATTTATGGAATGATCACATATTTAATAATGATAATGGTCTCACTGTCTTATGTGGGGATTTTAATGCCCACCATCCATATTGGAGTGATAAAAAGGCAAACAAAAGGGGTAATGATATCTTCAATGCATATTCAAACTCAGCATTTATTTTATTAAATAATAATTTACATACAACAATTCCCACTATAAATCAACAGTCTTCGACTATTGACTTAACATTTGCATCACCTAAATTACATGCAATTCTCAAAAAACTGGGAAGTTGGAACAGATTCTGTAGGAAGCAACCATTTACCAATTTTTTATAACATTTCAAACTTCAGCTATCGTAACCGAAAACCCCCACTACACTTGGGTAACAAATAATAAAAGAAATATGAAAAAAGCCAATTGGGAACTATATACTGAAGTTATTCAAAAACAATTTAAAAGAAGTGTTAGAAAATGTACAAGATCCTTGTATTAAAATTTTATATAACATTTTAGAAGATGCAGCTAATTTTAGCCATTCCCAAATTTAAAATAAAAAGTGGAAAGTCCTCACCAAAACCTTGGTGGAATGAAGACTGTTCCCGGGCTGTCGCTCACAGAAGATTAACATTTTCTAAATTCAAACACAACATGACACCACTGAATTTTTCAAAATTATCAATATGCCCAGTATACCACCAGAGAAACAATTAGATTAGCAAAAACAAACTGCATGGCAAAACATATGTAATTTAATTAGTGAAAAAAATACCACCTCTTATACATGGCAAATAATTAAAAAACTAAAAAGTAACAATAAACTTGCTATTAACATGTCAGATATACAATATAATGAGGAACTATGTAATAGTTTTATGAAAAATATAATACAAGACTATGTCCCGCATGAAACCGAACTTAAGCCCAAAATAAATTGGAATACAAACCAAAATAATAATCTGGAAGTTAACTTTACTATTAAAGAATTACAAATAGCTATAAATTCCAAAAATAAAGATACGGCCCCAGGACCAGATGGCATTACATATAGCATGTTAAGACATATGCCTTTAAATAGCGTTAAAATATTTACTTAATATATACAATATGATTTGGAATGAACAATGTAACATCCCAGAGGTATGGAAAAAATTTAAAGTAATAGCCCTGTTAAAACCAAATAAAGAAAAACATTTATCCACTTCATACAGACCGATATCACTTATACCTTGCATGATGAAAATATTTAATACTATGGTAAAAAACAGACTAGAATGGTTAGTTGAAAAGCACAACATTATACCCAGTTTCCAATATGGGTTTAGAAAAAAACGAGGCTGTAACGATTACATTCTTAATCTTATATGCGACATCAACATAGCTTTGTCACATAATGAAAATATAGTTGTAACATCGTTAGATATATCTAATGCCTATGACAAAGTTTATATACCAACATTATTAAATAAAATGAACAAAGTTGGGATTCCAAAAAGATTTGTGACGTACTGTCAGAAATGGCTGATGGATAGACAAATACAGATGATTACGCCAAAAGCCAATTTTACAAGACAAAACATGTAGGGGCTTACCCCAAGGAAGCGTGTTAAGTCCTCTATTATTTTCTATTTATGTAGCGGACATACAATGTACAATTGAAAGAAACGTAAAGTGCTTACAATACGCAGATGATATTGTAATATATTCTTGCGGTAAGAATAATGATATATTACATGAAATAATGCAATGCACCCTAAATAACATGTGTACTAACTTTGAAAGCATTGGCCTTGAATTTAATGCTAGTAAAAGTAATACCATCATAATTTCCAGAAAAAGAAATAATGAATTGAGAACGCCTTTCCTTATTCACACCGAAAAAGTGCCCATTGTAGACAGTCTAAGGATACTAGGCATTATAGTGGATAAAGCTTTTACTTTTAAACCCCAAATTAACAATGTATTCAAAAAGTGTTTAAAAGACCTAAATATAATTAAATCAATAACAGGTGGTAGATACGGTGCACACCCAGATTTTGCCCTACAAATATACAAAAGTTTAATAAGGTCCAAACTAGACTACTGTTGTTTTATTTATGGTAACCTACCTTATAGTGAATTGAAAAAACTCAATTTTATACAAAATCAGGCTATGAGAATTTCATTGGGTGCTTTTACATCTACACCAATTGTTGCACTAGAAATCGAATCCTCCCTCATGCCATTAAACTTGAGAAGACAAATGCTTACAGATAGACTTGTATACAAGATTGTCACAGAAAAAAACCATCCTATTTTCAACAGCATTAGTTATCTAAATCTACTCTGCACTCATTCACAATACTGGATACATAAGAAAACAACCACTGTATATAAATTCTTACAACAATATAGAACAAGATAACCCTAATATACACACTATGGACAACAACACAACATATTGGGATTTTGACTTGCCCTTATTTATGACAGACAAAATAGTTAAATGTATCTCAACCTTAGAAAATTATAATCAAAGTAAAAAGGAAACAAACATAACCTATCTGAGACAATCGGTCAATGAAATGCTTAACCTAAAATTTGGCCATTGTTTACAAGTATTTACGGATGCATCAAAGACTACTAGAGGCGTGGGCATTGCCTTCTATATACCTCAACACGGCATAGCAAAAATGTACAAAATTAACAGCACATTTTCCTCGTACAACGCAGAAATGCTTGCAATATATAAAGCATTGCAGTTTATTAATGAAATAGACGAAAATAATATCATAGTTTGCACTGACTCACTATCATCTGTTCGAGCAATAGACGCGGTGAACGGGGGCAAAAGAACAGACGGATTAGTACTTGACATTTTCAAAACAGTACTATCAGAAGGCAAAAATATAAATATTATGTGGGTTCCAGGTCATAGTGGCATAAACCATAATGAACGTGTTGATAAATTAGCAAAAAAGGGCAGTTATAGAAGGAATAGAGCTAAAAAATTCATTTATTCCCCATGAAGATTTTAAAAATCTCAGAAAGAGATATTATAAAGAAAAAGTAAATAATCAACTAATATCAACAAAACAAAGCCATTTGGTACAAACACATTTTAGACATCACTAAGCCCAACCCATGGTTTAAAACACATAAAATGGAAAAGAAATGACATAGTAAATATTAATAGAATGAGATTTGGACATGCTAACATCAACAGTAAAATTATACAAAATAAAGAAATATTTTACACCCCTCTGCCTTAAATGCAACATGGGAACTGAGGAAACAATAGACCATATCATCATAGATTGTCCCCAATATGAACATGCTAGAGTAGAATTAAATAAAATCAAACAGACATTTCAAGATAAAACACATCCAGTGAAAGACATTTTGCAAACTAACAACACAGACATTTACAGAAAATTATGCGACTTTTTGAACATAATACAAAAACATTTATAAAACACACAAGAACATTTATGTATACCTATTCACTGGGATTCTTCATCCGTGGTCGTCCCCTTTCGGGTTAGAAATGTCATATAGACCCATGACGAGAAGACTCCTTTTAACCTCTATCATACTTTTAACTTCCCTACATCCCACTTTTACTAATATTATACTCTAACATGAACATACATTTATGTAACTAATATTTAAATGTAATTTTTTCAGATGTAAAAGAAAAAGAATGACCTTCAACCACAGAAGAAATTTTAATTATAAAAACTCAGTGGACAACGGGGCTAAATGACAAAGTCATAGCCTTTAAAGAAAAAAAAAAAAAAAAAAAAAAAAAAAAAAAAAAAAAAAAAAAAAAACGATGGCACTGTATCTTTGGTGTTTTTCAAATAAACAAACAACCTTTTTACGAGTTGTCATAATCGTTAGTAGTACTTTTGTGAGGACACCATTACGTGTGTTTTACTGACAGAAAATTGAAACACTCAGAGAACAAGACTGTTTTTATTTACTACCTACACATATTCTATTCAAGGATACGATTTTCTGCCAAAATGTTCCTTATCATCCACGGTAACAGTCAAGTTATTCGACTTGAAAGAGTGATCTTCCATATACAGAGTGTCCCAAAAGTTAGTGTCAAGCTAAAGCCCAGAGATAGAGCACTACCTAATGTACTTAAATAACCTAAACCGTGATCAGTTTTTTATTTTATTTTTAGTAAACTCTTGACTGTTATACCGTTTTTAGTAGTTATAGCCACATAAATAGTTCATATAATTTCTGATTTTTTTTCAAAACTACGACAAAAATATATTTGACGGATATAATCGTAAATTTGTTACTATACCATTAATGTATTACATCCATGTTTTTTTGTTTTTTTAATCATTGAATTTTAGAAAACGTGAAATCTTTACATTTTAAAATCTTTAAAAGCAAATTAAAAATAAAAATCTTATTATTTTTTATTACTCATAATTTAAAAAAACATGTACATTTGATCAGCTGATCAAATGATTACCTTTACAATATGGCAGTACTATCCTAATTATATTATAACTTAAATGCCACACAAAACGCATGGAGCTGAAAATTCCAGTTTTATTGGAAGATTAGAAAATCAGTTAAAACGATATCAATGATAATTCCTACAATTGTTTATTCATGTTTTACTTTTAAAATACAATTAGTAGTTCTGTGTGACAGCACAGTACAATAATTTAGTTAATTAATTAATCTTGTTTACAAATACAAGTTACGTTTAAACAATACTATGAATTTTAACATTACTACACACTACACAATAATACTACACACACTTGGAAAACTACTGTAGTGCAATGATAAAACTCCGTAGTTTTTAGCAGTGAGTTTTATCTGATAACCTGGCTATCTACAATATACCCAAATTGGTACTATAGTACCAGTCAGTTATTTGTAAGAAAAATAAAAATGATCTATTAATAAAAAGTATCATGGAGTCGGTCTTATCGGAGTCATGTATCCAAGAATACCCGGAGTCATGTATACCCTCACCAATGTGTGGTTATCGTAGGCCTATAGTCTGTTGCGGCCAAGTGACCTAGATATGTGGGGTGACTGCAGAATGGAAAAGTGAGTACAACCATGATTTAGGGTAATATCTAGCCATGCAAGGATACTCGCTAGTATTTGTATTATTTATATACAAACTCGTATGTGTTTTAATTCATCTCTGGGACTTTGAAATTTAATACTTTTTACCAAAGAATGGAAGCTTTTAATTACTCCATTTAAGCCAGAGGAGAAAGGAAATGACGCTAAATCTAAATGATTAAAAGAAAAACAAAGTAAGGCGTAAGGCTTGTTTCTTTTTAAAGTTTATATTTTAATTTTCATTTGCTTCCATAATGGGGTTTTCTGCAATTTTTATGATATGGTACCTAAAATATAGTTATAAGCCTATATTTTACATATATTTTTTAACTCAAAACTTTCTAACAAAACAGTAAAATAAACATTTATTATTGACTATGAAGTCGGAAATGTGTTTTTTTGTCCGAAAATCTTTCAGAAGAGGTTTTATAAAAAGTATGATAACAATTATAAGCAAAACTTAATTTTTTGTACACTTTAGCTTGTAGCATCAACAAGCGAATATTGAAGTCAGCAGCAAATGAAGCTCTCGTTTTAGAACCGCAAAATATTTTATAACTCATGGAAAATAAGTTTGGGTTTGTAATCCTTTATAAATATTTTAGGTATTTCTGAAATATTTGCGATTTTCCAAACTTGGATTTTTGAAGTTAGTTACGATTCATGCTTTTTTTCTATCTTAATGTTGTTTGTACCTATGCCTGTCTTTAGATGACTTGCTTGTTTTGATCCAGAGTGGCTGAAAACATGAAAATGAAATTGAACACATAACCATAACCTCAATTTTGTGTGAATGGGTGTAGGTGTAGGGCTATTGTGTATTTCAATGGCGCACCTTACGTAGAAATTATATTAATATTGTTTGGTAAATTTACAAAATTAGCAATAATTTGACGTTATGGAAGTTACAAGAACAAGTATGTATTTTACTTTACTCTGTGTTTGTTTGTTCAGCTTAGATAGTGAAGGAACACAATATTCCATTGTAAGCTAGGCCTATGCAATGCAGTTGTGATTTCATTATGAAGGGGTTTGGCAACTTGATAATAAAAAATCATGAAACAGTTGAAGGAAGTATGATTTGAAGCTTTCTGCAATAGCTATTTATATTTAATATAAACCAATTTCAATTGTAAGCTAGGAATGCACTCATTAGGCTTAGAGTTTCTGTACTCTCTAGTGTAATCAAGGGGTAGAGTACGATAAGCGGACCCGGTTTTTTTATATCGAAATTGGCAAACGATATTACTTATTGATAACCATTGATATAATCCATCGATACTGATTAATTATTTTGAATTATTAACTTAAATAGTCTGTATCAACAGCTGTAAATCAACACTTTAAAATAATACACGTAGGGTAATATTTCAATTTTACATAAGTAATCTTAATTATTAAAAATGGCAGTCAATTTTAGAAAACTACAAGACATTGCTTTGAAAGATGATAAGACATAAATAAAATATATTGTTTTTTGGGGCTTTAACATGTTGGACTCGTACCGAAAACCCCATTATGTGAAATTTATGGGAAAGAAACAACTGTAACTGTGAGAGCAGCAAATATGGCCGTCTTCAGTTTTCCTAATTTTTGTTATAATAATTTGTTTGATCACTATAAATATTAAATTCATATTTAAATTTAAAGCATATGATTGTTATTGAGGACTATAGATATTTTTATATCGATTGATAGTCTAGGATTTGAGATGCCAATATTAGGTATCGAAGACTACATTCTTGGATATAAAAAACCGGGTCCGCTTATCGTACCCTACCCATAATCAAGTTTAAGTGTAATAAGCATCCACGACAATGAATCATTGATATTTCTGATTATCTACCTACCAAATGAATCATTGATATTTCTGATTATCTAAATTACTAAACGGCATAAAATCAAAATTTTGAACAAAGTTACGTTATAAGTATTTCAAATTATAGTAGGCCTAGTTCAGCTATGGTTTTAGCTTTAAAAAAGTAATAATTTACTGGGGAAATTTTAATTATAAATAGCCTATGCATAATTTTTTATTATAACTTTGATTACAGTCAAGTAGCACTAGTCACAGTCCCCGCCAGGGGTAGACTTTAATAAGCGGCCTACTCGTTCGATTGCTATTATCGAATGGTTCGACTGTTTTTATCCGAAGGATAATTTGTATTACAATTTATCATATGATTTCAATGTAAACAATAAACAACGATAAGTAACTAATTTTTTGAGACTTTGAAAATGGCGATGAATATGAGGAAAGTATATATTTCACACAAGTGACAAGATTTGTTTAAGTATCAACATAGTATCTTAAGTATATGTGAGTTTGGCTCCTGGTAAAACAAGGGGAAAATTCTTTCCTCCATTTCACTAAAGCGGTTACTTATTAGCATCAAGCTAGGCAAGTTATAAATATTGTAAGGTTTCTTTGATATCTAAGTCTAGGCCATCCGAGGTTTTGTTGTTTTGTGATGTTATGTAGTGTTCAAGAATCTTCTTGTTACGGTAATTTATTATTTAACTCTTATAGTATACGATTTTTTACATACATCGAAGTTGGATAATATATCAAATTGTTCGATAGTATCAATCGAATAACGAGTGTAGGACGCTTATTACAGTCTCCCTGCCGCCAGATCTGAGCTTGCATTCAGTTAGACTACTATAGAGGGATGTTTTTAAATTTATTCGCTAGGGATATGTATGACCAGTATTTTCTATACCAAATCATCTAGTTGGATCTAACCATTGGAAAGTACCAATCGCAAATGGCAATGGCCAGAAGTATGGGCTTCGGTGGCACCAAAGACTCAAAAAAATAAAACTAATAGTAGCGAACATTGTTTTCCATGGAAAAAAATCCTACTGTAGAGAGATCTGCAAGTTTCACAAAATCCCTTAATATAATTTTTTTATTAGTTTAACAGCACTTAATTATTCAGTTTAAAATCTAAATATATATATACAAGAGAATACTTTCTCAAATCACTTTAAAAATAGTTTATTAATTAGCAGTTCATTAATTTAAAATTAAAGTGGACTTGAAAGAACAATCCTTGTACTTCTCAGATATTTAGATTTAATTCCCAAAAGCTTACATAACCACTTGTGTTGTAAAAGTTTTCTCAAGAATAAAATAAATTAAAGTGAACTTCTTTCAAAAATAAAATCAAACTAAGAATTTAACTTTCTTATAAAACTGAAATAAAATAACATTTATAATTTGATTCAACAAAAAAAGTAATTTTCTCTACTATAAACGAGGCTGAATAAAATTGAACTAAAAACTTCCTGAAAAAATTCTTTGTACCACTTTGGTCACAACCTGTTACTGTTGATACAGACTCAAAGTTCAAACTGTCATTTAATTATGTTTCACCCAAAAATATTTACTAAAAACTCTACATCTTGATGTGTAAAAATTATTCTGACTGTTCTATACTAAATGGTTACTATAAGTAACTTTTAAATAATATTAAAATTTAAGACTTTACTTTGAACAATAAATCTTTCATTAAACCCCAGCGTAGCCTGTTACGCAACACGTGGTTTGGCATACTCTTACCTTGTAAATTAACTAAATGCGAAACATCAAACTTAGTAATAGTGAGGTTATGTATATTATTTTTAGCTTATCTTGTCTGTATTGTGTAGTTTTATATATAGTTGTTAGGGACACTGCATTTTTTATTGGGTGGGACAGATACAGTTAACCTTAATATTAAGTTAATTTGTGTGCGTTTCTTTTTCTTTTGAGTATAACAACAATGTGGGGGACCTAATTGAAATTATAAAAATGTAATTAATGGAAAAAATAGGGATAAAAAATATTAAAAAAAATATATTGTAGATTGGAAGATAAAATGAATGAAAAAAATGTTTGCTTTGTAACACAGCAACAGAAAACCTGTTGAAAAATCACTACACGTTATCTAGTGTCTATAGTGGAAATAATGTGTTATCTTATATTATATGTGACCTGGAGCCTCTTTGCAAGTGGTCATGGAATGCAGTATTGTTACAAGTAATCTAGTAACAATAAATTACACTTCAGTTAAACAGACGCTAACAATGTACCATGCCAAGCAAAAGTTTTGTATGGCTACCACATAAGAAACAGTGTGAAAGTGGCATAAGATCAAGTTCTGGTGGTTAAACAAAGCGTTAAATATACCAACTCTATCATAATAACCCTAATGTTTATATTTTGTTAAATTAATACGATTCACTAAATGTTAATTAAAATAATTCAATTAAATATTTTGAAGAACCATGTTTGTTTTTCTATTCAGATTTTCGTAAAGTGTTGCCAGAAATAGAGGACACCATCAACCGATGTGTATTCATGGCGATTGATGGAGAATTCACGGGACTCTCCTCTGGCCTGGAGAAAGCAGTTTCAGCTTTTGACACCCCTGCTGAATATTATCACAAAATCAAGAATGGTTTCCTTGGATTTTCTTCTCGTTCAATTCGGTCTTGTGGCTTTTATGTATAATGAGGAGCAGAAAAAGTAAGACAGGGTCTGATATTAGTTTATAATGTGTACCACCAAATAAACTGCATAGTATTAAAAACCACTTTCATCATGTATGTTTAAATTATTTTTGACAGTTGTTACATATTATGAATTTATATTGCAAATTTCAATACTAAGTGATTAACTTACATTTACCTTAGTTTTGTTTCAGATGATGTCGAAACTCTTTTGTTTTTAACAATGGATATTATACTATGTTTGTTTAGAACAGTCTATTTGCCTCTTAAATGAAAAAATATACTATTATTTAGGCTGTAGCCGAGCTGCTCTATACTATTAATATATAAGTTTGGAATGTCATTTTTTGGTATTAACATTTATTTGGATCAAAATCTTAGTTTGAAATATAAATTCATGAGATAAAAACAAATATTACATGTTGATCGATGAACCAATGGCTGTTTGGAGATAATTCATGTTGTGTTAACTTTAAAACATCTGGTCAGGTTTTAAAAATGGTAAGGTGAGTAAATGACAAACATTCTCATGAATCAACTTTTTATTTTTAACATTGAAGAATGAACACTTGGTTTTACTACACACTTATATTTTCTTAACATATAAGTTTTAAAATAAGTAAATAAACTGTTTTTGTCAGAAACATTTAAGAATGATTGGTTAAATTATAGTTATAAATAGTGAAGCTTTTCTACTAGTTCACAGTTATAGACAACACAAAATAAAATTTTAAAATCTGTAGAAATTATAGACTTTTAAAAACATTTCCTAAAAATTACAATTTTCAACCACATTTAGTAGCACTTTAAACTATGATATAGTCAGGAGTCCAATTTAATTAAATAGTTATTGTAAATTAGTAGATTTCATTTGTTCATTAACAGTGTGTTGTCACAACACACAATATATATATATATATTTTTTTATGTAATTTTTAGGAAATTTTTTAAAAGTCTATAATTTCTACAGATTTTAAAATTTTATTTTGTGTTAACTTGATATATATACATATATATATATAAAGTTTCTTCTTAGGCTGTCATAATTATTGACTATTGTTCCTACAGATATACACACAGAGCCTATAACTTCTACCTGTTCCCAAAGCCTCTGTCAAGGCAGGCTCCTGACTGCCGATTTCTGTGTCAAGCTTCCAGTCTTGACTTCTTGGCTTCACATGGTTTTAATTTTAACAAACTCTTCAATGAAGGTAAGTCCACATTCTTGTTGAATTTTAATTTAATGTAAGTATTTTTGAGTGAATGAATTTATAACATGCGAGGAAGGTATTATATGAGTCTGCAAATAAATCAAGAAATTATGCTCCAAACTTCTATTCAGTGAATAATCTGTAACAACTAGTGTAGTAACTATACTGTTCTGTAACAGGGATACCATACCTAAACAAGAAGGATGAAACGACTATGAGGACAAAATTGGATGAGGCAAGAGAGAGACGGAAATCTATTGGAGAGAAAAACAATTCATTTGTAGAATGTCCTCCAGAACATGTCGACGCTGTGAAGAAAGCTGTGTAAGATATAGTTTGTCTTCTTCCTAACCCTTATGAATTGAATTACATTTGTTTACTCAGCCAATTTCAATAAAATAAAAGCTGTTTCAGACATAAAGCTACATAACCAGATTTTAACCCTTTTAGGACGAGCGATACAAAGTTCATTGCCGAAGAAGATGATGCAGGCTATCAATGTATAGCCGCAGTTGCCTTGTTGAATAAGACAAGTGGGCTATCTGTAGCTTGCTTTTTTTTTTAATGTTTATGAGTCACGAAATGTAAAATCTTGATTTTCTATACTAACAAATATTCTATGACCGTCTACAAATATATATATGTGGTCACATTGTATTATAACTAATTTACATTTTTTCACGTCATGTAACAGCTGTCGCATCGTCACTTCAGCTCTATGATCATACAGCAGATGTATTGTGTATTTATTACGTTTTTATCATTATTTTCCAACCATTCAACACCAAATTTGTACTCTTATAAAAAAATTAAGTAAGGAACAAAAAAATGTTGTTTTGATAGTAAACTATTTTGTTTTTTAATAAACTAAAAATAAATAAAAAAAAACACAAAAAGCAAAGTAAAATATTTTAAATAAATATTCCACTAAACAAATTATTATTAAGTAATTTCATATTGAAGACTATGGATCAAAAAATTACAAACATTGTTGTCGTCCTAAAAGAGTTAAAGTGTTTTGTATTTATATTATGAATGAATTTTTAAAAATTTAAACCATGTTCTTTTACAAATCTTAGTAATTCAAAAACCTGTAAATGTAGAAATCGCATATATTCTCGGGCAAGTGAAAATGGATACTCGAATAGTGAATTTGTCAATAAGCTCAATAAAATAATTGAACATTTTTCCTTCACAACTGGCCTGACCTATTTTTACCTGTTTATTACATCCCAGTTTAACCCATGGAGATCCGAGGATATGGATGTATAAGCTTAAGTAGCATCAAGAACCAACAACATTATATAAACTGAAATTTGCAAAAATGTTTAATATTTTGTTACACTTTGTACTCTACATGTGGTATAATTTTTAATCCATTCCACTACACATTAGGATGTAATGGCAGATAACAAGAGCTCCAACTTGGACTTAGGGCAACTTTAACATCCATTGTGTAGGTTGAGAAATGACAGACATCCCTCGAGATAGTACGCAAATTCAAGGCCAGATCACATGAACGCTCGTAAAGGTTACCTTTAACTTTGGTGCTACTAGTAACATAAGCTTCCAAAAATAGTAGCTTCCGATTAATACCAAAATAGGTACCTTTATTACATTTTTTTTTGGAATTTTCATTTTAATAATTTAAGTTTAAATTGAAATTTTCTTAAAAATAATATTTTTCTATTTTGTGCTGTGAGTGAATAAAAGATATTGTTAAATATATAGTTCTATATTTTAAAATTCTTCATGATATTAGAAAGATATAAAATTAGGCTTGATAGATGTAGAATTTTTTTTTACACGTTTTAATACTTTTACTAAAGAGAAAAGGTTTGTTAACATCTTGATGTTTAAAAAAGATACATTCTAATTTTGTTTTTGTAATCATTGGCTCTTAGTGTAAAAATTTCCTTCCAAAATCATAAACAAAGTTTGTGTCTAGAACTAAACTATCCGCTAGTTATGTTTTAATTTAGTTTACCTCATTTTGATGACAATATTTTTGATTGGGAGCAATATTTACAGATACTAAAAGATTTCCTCTGGCTTTCGAATAATCACCTTCACTCAATTGACAGCACTTGCAAAAGTCAAATTCACTTTTATACTAGATGAAGCAATACAGTGTCTTTCACTTCCAGGCTGGTTTGTTTTTCGATGAAATAGAAAGACTAGATGAAATCTTGTTTTGGTCTTGTATTGACAATGAAACTTCAGTGTTATCAGTAGTTTAGGGATAGTGCTGTAAGGCTGGCTTTCATCTCACTTTTGCATTTCTTAGCAATGTTTAAGTTCTTTTCCATGGTTAGGCCTACTGATAAATTTAGTTAGTCATTCCAAAATATAAAATCAAAATATAATAAAATTTAAAACAATCTAGTAATAGTAGTTGCTAGTTGTAGACATCAAGGTGTTTAGAAGTGTACAAAAAAGTGTTTTATTTGCATGTGTAGTAGCTAAGGTGTATAAAAAACATTGTAATAGCAAAAAAGCAAGGCTCTTGGTGGGATGAAGTGTCTGATACTTATTTGCATGGAATTTAATGTGATGACAAATAAGATTCTATTCATAGTATCATTGAAAAAGCAATACTGCATTATACTTTAAACTTATTTACAAAAAATGACATATTTCTCTTGGTTAGTCTTTCTTTCTCACTATTGTATCAATTTTACAAAAGCTTATTTATTGTTATTTATTTATATTAGAATTTAAGTAAATGTAATAAGTAACTGCCAATTTTACAGTAACTCGATCACAGAATTCCTCTCAACAACTCATGGTCCAGTTGAACTTACACTGCCACCAACCAATGGTTTCATCAGAAAACTGATCTACCAAGAGGTATGGAAGCGCTACTCTAACGATGACCTCCGAATAGAGACCAAGAATGGTATCATGGTGGTGAAGAGACCGCCTACAGTGG
Organism: Homalodisca vitripennis; assembly: GCF_021130785.1. Taxonomy (NCBI): domain Eukaryota; kingdom Metazoa; phylum Arthropoda; class Insecta; order Hemiptera; family Cicadellidae; genus Homalodisca; species Homalodisca vitripennis. Next base: position 25,623 of record NW_025779610.1, on the reverse strand, counting down.
AAGAAAAGGCAGAAGAGGAAAAGAAGAAGTTGGAAGATGAGGAATCGGAGCTAGATGAAGCTATTGGATTTTCCAATGTGATAAGACTTATATCTCATTCGGTAAGGTTATAGATTCACACTGACAGGTAGTTTCAGTAAGAGATCTGACAATTACTACTTTTCATAAATTAAAAATTAAGCAATCCAATAACTTTTTATTAAATATTAATGTTTTTTTGTTTTCAATAAATTAACTAAATGTTATCACCTACTGTGCTGGGAATATCTGTTGTAAATAGTCTGTAGGGTTTTGAATTTGGTTGATGGCAATGTTAGTGTAAACTTACAACCAAATCTAAATTGAATCCAAAATAGAATTATGAAGTGAAGCAACTAAATGCTGCTGCCACTAACTTATTTGAAAAAGTTACCTCTACTGTGCTCTTTTTAAACATTTTTATTAATGTGTATGGAAATATTTTTTTTAATATATTAGTTTTTTGTAAATATAAAGAAAATTTCTCTAAATTTGACATTAATTTGATAAGTCAAAGTAGTGAAATGATGATTTTAATAGACCATATACATTGGAATGTTAACTTTACTTAATCATAAGTACTCCATATTTAGACATTATATCTTTATTTTGGTATAATGATTACATGTTTATTAAAGTTTATGAATTAAATAAGAATTTAATGGTAGTCACAGGTCAGTCAATGACCATAAGGGCAATAAGTGCACATGTACAAGGGTCGCCAAAATGTCCTTATTACTGTAGAGGACATACTTAGTCCTATAAACTGAGTATATTAAATATTTTTCTGAAAATGGCATTGAAGTAATTTAACCCTATAAGTGGCAAGCGCCGTCTGAGACGTATGATTCACGCTGTCACAGCCATCGCTTCACATTTAAGGCCGTTGCTCCGCAACCGTCCATTATTTTTAGGCCTAGTTTGAACTATCGTATTCTCCATGAAATTTCCTATACATATCATATAGTATAGTGTGTATTCATGTTACTAATGTTTGCTGGCTTAAATGATTCCGACGGTTTTCGTTTGACCTGGTGGCAGATGAGAGAACAGCTGTCTTCTCGTCTCGTCACTGTTTTGTTTGGTGACTTTGCGTACTGTTATTGTCAGTATATTATTGTTTATCGCGTTGTTTGTGTTACCGGTAAATGTTTAGGTTATTCGTTCGTCATGGAAAATGTTGGGGTACTTTGGGATTATACCGACTACACCAGTATGAGGAACACAAACAAATAAAATGTATAGAAAAAAAAAAAACATTATAGAACGAAAAAGCAACTCTTCAATTACAAACTTACAATGATTATTAATTGTTAATGGGTTTCCTGTGACGCCCAGAAAGCAGTAATATCAAGGATGAGTGAGTCTAGTGGATTACCGCCTTCAGCAGCAACTGCTGACCGCAACGCATATTTTAGATGTAGGCAACTAGTCATGATCTTGTAAAAAACTAATGGCCCCCTCTTCGCTCCTGGGTAAATCCCAAATTCTCATAGTGTCACCCATCACTAATCTATTACACACACAGTAAAACACGGAAGTACAACAAAGCGACACACTCGACAGACACTTCGGCACGAAAAGTACAAGAATGCGGTGCACCAGCTGAACGGGCGGCGAGAATCTGTAGTCACCTTATCTACTAGATCGCTCGACTTTAACCTCTGTTTGAGGATGGGGAGGGGTTTTGCGATAAGACAATTCCTGTTTTATATTTACGAAATATACTGTGCTATGACAAACTCATCCACTATTATAGGCCTTACACTACTGGGAGGAAAAGACAAGCCCCTTCTAGTGACTCGGGAGTAAAAAAACTAGTTTATACATATACATAGTTTTTCCCATCTAACTTTTTTGTTATTGTAAATAGAAAAAAATGTATAAGAAGTAATTTGTTTAGAATAAAATTGTGTATATTCTGTGAATTTGACATTATTTTGTAGCTCCAGTAGTTTCAAAGTGACGGACAGGAGAACTTAAAAATTATTTTTTCTAAAAAAAATTGTTTACACATCTACAATGATATTAATCTGAAAATAATGGTAAGGCACCAAATATTATAATTATTCTTATTCTATAGTTCATAAGGAAAACAAAAATATATAATGTTGCTAGGTTATCACTTAGATAATATTTTCTAAAAATAAGTTTAACGATCACGGCAATTTACCCAAAAACGGCCTACCACTGAGACCACAAATGACCGCCATTTATAGGGTTAAACCATCTTTCAATTATCTACCTTAAATCATTAAACTCTTATTTTGTACAACCTATGATATGTTTTTTTTTTATTTTCTCTTATTTCATACCATTGGCCCTAATATTAACATCTCAGTGATACAGAGTAGGTGCCCACACCAACAACCATCTTGCTAGTATGGCCCCATGCCTAATATGTCCATATTTTATACTTGTGGCTGTAGGTTGATTCTGTCGTGTGTACTGACACTATAATTTACATATGCTAATTTACAATATACTAAATGTTTTGTTTCTTTGTAACGTTTCTTTTTTATTTTAAGATGGATACTTCATTAACATACTTATACTCATACAACATATTATTGTGTATGTTCCAGAGAAAGTTGGTGGTGGGACACAATATGCTGCTGGACTTGTGTCACGTCCTGCACAGGTTCTGTGAGCCACTGCCAGACAGTTACCAAGAGTTTAAGGAACTCCTGCATACCGTTTTCCCATAGTGGAGTCTATCCACTTGGTCCTTGATACATTAGTTTAGGATAAGTAAAAGGTGATCACTTTTTTATTCTAACATTTATTTTTGTTGTCTGAGAATCTTTAACCCTTCAACGCGTTATTTTTTTTTTCATGGTCATACTCCCTCCTGCGTTGATTTTTCTGGCGGCTTTTTAAAGATTTTGTGTTTTATAAATAATATAAGCAAATTACCCAAGTTTATAATTATTTTATTATACTTCTATGTTGTTAGTGTTTAAAATTAGCCAAATTAAACAAAATTAACCTACTTTAGGTTAATTTCCCTAAAAGCTAGCTAACCTACAAACCATCCCCAACTCATGTTTATAAAACACAACAAATTGTTCCTGTCAAAACGGGATTTCCTTCTTCAAAACAATATAGTTAGCTTGTAAAACTAATAATAATAACTAAACAAAGGAACGTAAAACACATAAGAATATGTCAGTTGAACATAACCATCACACTAACAATGACTGTAAACAACAACAAACGTAAGCTGACAAACGATCGGCTGCACGGCAATGACGTCGTCTTGAATGCAGCTGATTTCTCAGATATTTTTTCTAAAGATCGATTTTTTCGAGATATCGACTCAATTAATCGAAAGTTTGAATCTTCTCCTTTCGATTGGTATACATTTTTCATTGAAAACATTCGATAGTCATATGTTACAGCTACAAAAATAACCGACTACTCCATGACGTACTCAGTACGGCAAAAACGCGATCTTAAGTAAAAGTGTCATGACGTACCTAGTACGGCAAAACGCGTTGAAGGGTTAAAGAAAAATACAAATTACATCTTATTGATAACTTATTACAGGTGATTATTTATAACGGATTGCTTTTTTGTAAAACTCTAAACTATTTATTATTTTGCCTTGGCATTTACTTATGATTGATTGACGTAATATTTTAGGGTGCAATATGTAAGCGTACGTATAATGGAGTTCACTTTCGTTGTATCTCATATCAGCAGTACTGTAAATTTCAGTCATAGTAGTTAACAATTTATTTTGTTCCAAAATGTTCTGAAATGTTAATTTGATTAGTTTAGTTATTTTTAAATATTGAAAATTCATATATTTATCTTTAGCTGTGCTCTTAACCCTGTAGCATTTCTTAACCCTGTGAGGAGATAAAAAGTTTTGTAATTTTTTCTGGTACATAGAAGTGACTACTTTTTTCACAAGGGTGTACTGAAGAAGACAAAGATAAAAATAAGGAAAATGCATACATGTATTTTTAGTTGCTCTATAGTCGGATTTACAGCCACAATTTACAATAAAATTGTCTACAATATATATATATATAATTATAATTCATTGCATATAACATGTTTGTATTTTTTTACATTGATATTTTTTGTTTGTTAAAAAATATCTTGTTATCGTTGGTTTATTATAAGAACAAAAAATTTTATGCTATAAAACCTTTTCAGTTTTTTACTTTATTTTGTATGAGTACAAAATTTGATGTTGATTGGTTGGCAATAAGGATAAAAAAACACAATTGCATTAAATACACAACACAATCATCTGTATATAGATCATCAGAAGAGATCAACAACCAAAAACTGTTTATACCTGCAAGGAAAACAAAGGCAGAGCCCACTATTGCCTTACCCATGACAGATGCAAGCCTAACTACAATGCCAGGAGTCAGTCAAACCTGTAGTAAAAAACTGAAGCATACATTGACTACACCACGGACAAAACAAAACGTTTCAGTGACAACAGGAATGAGCAAAAAACTGACTATAAAGACAATCAGATGAAAAATCCAACATCCAGCAATCCCAACTATCTACAAACACTAATAGAATTTTACAAAGTGAAGCCACTCAAACTTCAACTCCCATAATTGTACCGGAATCTCAGCCAGAACCACATAAACATTTTTTAGTTCACACCTACCAGAAGCAGACCAAATTCAAAACCAGATACTTCATAAACTCAAACCTAAAAAAAGCCCCAGAAAAAATCTAATTATAATGAATCAAAACATTCGTGGACTTGATAAAAAGATTGATAGGCTAAACCACCTTCTAAGCAATAAAAATCCCAATATCCTAACATGGCCCCAAAAGCAAAGAATTACAGAGTACTAAACTCGAAGGATACTCTTTAATAGCAAACATTAGCAGAGAAGACCATAAGCTGGGAGGTGTAGCTATTTATGCAGAGGACACTCTAGCAGAGAGCACCACAGAAACCGTTATATCCCACCTTTGTCAAGAGTTCTGCTGTGAAGCGGCTATGGTGTCGGTAGAGTCAATTGACAAAAACATACACATCCTGGGAGTATACCGATCACCCAGAGAAAATACAAGGGCTACTATAAATGTTCTGTCAAACATCCTAGACTACACACAAGCACACAACAAACACCTAGTGCTGATCGGAGATATTAACATAGACAGGGTGAAAAAAACCATAGACAACACAATCTTAGAAACTGAACTGCACACCTACAACATCAAAAGATTGCCCTTACTTTCCACCCGCATTACTCATGACACAGCCACCTCAATTGACTGTATACGCACCAACATACCTGACTATAACATTGACACAGTCATTCTACAAACAGGACTTTCTGATCATACTGCTCAGATATGTCAGATAAACGGCTATGAAATAAACACTCTGCCGCAAACTTCCTTCAAAAGACAATTCAGTCCAGCCAACCTAGATAACTTGAAATCTCTTCTGATGAACAAAAAATGGGATACTATCAATCTTGCCCCTGACACAGCTTACGATATCTTTCTGGAAGTCTTGAAATTATCCCTTGACATTGCTTGCCCCAAGAAGAAAAGTAAAAGGAAAAAAAAACAAAAAAAACTTTGTGCTATGACAATGAGACAAAATACCTCAAGGATATTTTCTTAAAGGCACTTTACAAATATGAAATGACAGGAAATATCCAAGATAAAGCAGTTATGGTGGAAAGGAAAAAATTATGACAACAAACTTAGAACCCTACGACAAAATGCAAACTCACACTTCATTAAATCAGCTGCAAACAAAACCAAGGTCATATGGAGAGTCATTAACCATGAAAGAAAAGGACAACACAAAACCCCATCTCAATCCAGTATTTATAATAAATGACAAAGTCGTGAATAACCCATCTGAAGTTGCAAAACATTTTAACACTTTCTTCTCTCAAGTTGCTGAAACGACACTGAAACTTAGTAACCAGAAAACAGTTGGAAATCAGGATAACAAAGAAATTGACCAGTCGATAGTAGACAACTGCCAAACTGTTTTTAACTTTGGCCCCACAAATTTCAGAGAAGTAAGAGCTGCCATCTATTCCCTTAAATCAAAACCATCCAGTGGAATGGATGAATATTCAGCTAAAATTGTATAAATTATTGTGCTGATGAGCTTATACTACTTCTAGTCAGCATAATAAACAGATCTTCCAGACTTGGCCAATTTCCTACTGCATTAAAACAATCTAAAGTGTATCCAAAACATAAAAAAGGACCAACCACTGAAGTTCAAAATTACCGTCCTATTTCACTTGTTTCGACATTTTCAAAAATAATAGAAAAAGTAGTACTCAATAGACTTATGACCTACCTAGAGCAGCATAACATAGTTACTAACTGCCAACATGGATTTCTTAAAGGTAAATCAACAACATCAGCTATCATCAGCTTAGTAGAATACATAATTGACCAAATAGACAAAGGAAAATACATCTCTGCTCTCCTCCTCGACTATAGCAAAGCATTTGACTGTTTAGGACATGACCTCATATCAAAAAAACTTAAATTTCTAGGCATTACTGGCATAGCAAATAACTGGTTTATGAGCTATCTGTCAGGGTGAACACAGGTAGTTGAAATACAGAGCATTACACTTGGCCATAAAAACACCTACCAGTCACACGTGGAGTGCCACAAGGATCGGTCCTGGGCCCAGTCATCTTTGTCTTATTTGTCAATGACTTCCCAGCATACATCCAAGATCACAATACCAACTGTGAAATGCTGATGACACAACACTCTTAATAAGGGATGACACTGCAGAAGGAGTACATGCAACCGCCTGCAACTCCCTCTGTAAAGCACTAACATACTTCAGGAAAAATGACCTGGCTGTAAATCCATCAAAAACAATACAGATTAACTTTAGTAAAAGACAAGACTACATTCCAAAAATACCTGACGTAGAAATTGAAAACCATGTTAAATTCCTTGGAATCATCCTGGATGGAAATCTCGGCTGGACAGAGCATGTGGATGGCCTTTGCAAAAAAATCAGCATAGGTATTTATGCTGTTCAGCGCATAAAATGGATTGGAAACTTAGAAAATGCCAAAACAGCCTACTATTCATTAGTAGAAACCCATATAAGGTATGGGATTGCTGTATGGGGCGGATCCTCTGTCGGAAACCTCAACAAGGTGCTCATCCTGCAGAAAAAAGCCATTAGAATCCTCGCTGACCTTGAACCTCAACGAAGCTGCAGACAAGCCTTCCAAACCCTCGGCATAATGACCGTCACTGCTCTATACATCCAAGAAGTAATTCTACATGTGCACAGCCTGGGTTTTCAAACAGGGAAAGACATCCATTCATACAACACTCGCCATGCAGCCAACTACGTTCTGCCTCCACATCGCACAGCAATTTATGGAGAAAAACCATCTTATATCGGCTGGAAGTTGTGGAACGCTCTCCCAGAAACAATGAGAAGATTGAAGAGGAGTGCCCTACAAGGAAAACTGCATGACATCCTAGTAAATCAACCATTTTATTCACTGGACGAGTTCCTCAATGCCTGCAATGAAACATGGAGATTTCAAAATGTACCTTGACTTTTTAACTGAAACACAAATGTATAAACATTCATCATCCATACTTATGTAATAATATTATGTAACTCTATAACTGTTCTTAATGAATATGTAAATAAAGAAGTTTGTCTATTGTATAACAATACAGTTGGAATTACATGGTGCGACGATAGCTGTTACACAATGTGAAAAAGATGTAGATGATAAATAATACAAGATGACCACATAAATATTTGTAAAAAGGTCATGTATCTACATTAGCAGAGAAAATCATTCTTTTACAATGTTTTGTGACTCATGAACATCGTAAACTTCTAATAAAACAAAAAGCGGGCTACGGGATAGCTAACTCGTCTTTTTTGGCAAGACATGTGGGTTACGTACAGCCCGCATCATCTTCTTGGTCAATGAACTTTGTGGGTTATAAATAAGTAATGCTATGTTTGAATGTTTGACTATTTTTCGAACTAAACTATTCATGATCATGAGAAACTCATAAAACACATACGTCTTCTTCAAATAACTTTGTTAATGAAGATTGATAAAATAATTGATTGTTTAACCCTGAAAATGCCAAACTTGCAGGTGTTTGTAGTTGTTATCTCTAGTTCAGTGCCTGATATTGGATCTTTTGGCATGGCTTATGTTTTTTATTGCATTTTTAATCCTCTCACGATCAAATAATTGTGACGCAAAATTTAATTAAATACAATTTCTTTGTAAACAGGAAATTGCAACAACCTGAATTTGTTAATGTTATTGATAATATGGCATCAAAATACTTTTATATTTCAGACTAAAAACTATAGTGTTCAGTTTTGTACATAAAATTATTAAGTTAATTAATTTGAATAACTTAATATTGTTTTGTGAATTTTTTATGCACATATAGTATACCTTTGAATACTTTATTGAATTTTGAACAGTACTAAATTAACAAAATAATTTATTATTTTTTATTATTTGAAGTTAAAAAATTAAGTTCAACACAATATTATTGTATTATTAATCCACTTTTATAGTAAAGTCTATTGTAATTTTAATATGATATAACATTTTGATAGATTTTTCTTAAATAACAACAACTTGCTGAGAAATCTTTTTTTCCACAGTATTCTGGACACCAAATTCATGTGTTCCATACGCCCGCTCAACGAAGCAGTTCCATCTAGTGTGTTGTCACACTTATTGGCTACTGTGTCGCAACAACCCTTTCAACTGTTGGAAGTTGGTAAGCTTTTTTGATTTGCTATCTTGATTTATTAATCCTTATCATTTATCATGACTCAATAGAACTATGAAGCACGTTTTAAAAAACTGAGGAGTATGATGTACAAACACTACTCTTACAAATAAGTAAGTAATAGAGAACATTTTCTAATTTTTATTTTTGCAGCTTTATTCTATAGTGTTTCTCTTTAAAGGTTGTTTTATATATATATATATATATATATATATATATATATATATATGTATATACACTAGCATTGACAATGGTGTAATAATAACCAAGAAATCACTAGGCAACCAGAGAATGCGTAGTTCTTATGTACTGGCTGAGTCGGTGATAGTGCAACAGAACAACAACAAACAACAAGTTCAATATCTTCAGTGACGATACTTTTCCTTAGAGAAGTTCTTCTTTGTTTTGATATGATTTTCACTACTTCCAGACGATAAAGTAAACAGATTATCAAATTGAATAAAGTTATTTTCAACGCATTAATTTGGCATTTTAGGATTTTACAAAACACAGCATTTTTAAACAACTATTGTATAAACATTAATTAGCTTACAGTTTATTGAAAGGATGTTTCAGAATGCCAAGAATACACCCATTTCAATAACGAACTTTCAATCTGGAATAAAGTACAGATCATTTTTCATTTCATTATAATACTTAAGCCTATTTTACTCACTCTTAAAGTTATGTTTTGTTCCTTTTGGCTGCTAAATGCCCTGTCATCTAAAAAGTACAATGTTGATACCTAATACATTAATATTACATTCTCACCATACTCGATCATTTAGTAAACATCATTATCTTACTGTTCTTGATCATTTTTAAACATCATTGCATGCCTTTTTATCGTTCACTTATGACAAGTAGCTGAAGAAACCCCATTTTACCTTCTGCTTATTGCAGCGTCTGAAATCTGACTCTGTCACAGACTTGACTCCAGAATTCTGGAGGCAAGGTCCGTCTAAAAAATAAGTTGGTGACGAAGAAGCTCAAAGCTATTTTTGCATCATTTCTTTATGTATAGAAAACTTAGCTTTGGGATCATGTCTAAAATATTATATTGCACTCAATTGTGCACCTGATAAGACAATGAGAATCCCTCATTCATATAGATTAAACTTGATTTCGTAATCTAGGGGTGTCTTATGTGGGAACGATGCAAAGAGTTCGTTTTGAGCTTTTTCATCCCAGATTTTGGTTTTTGATTTCTTTAGACTGACATTGAGTCTAGATTCCACGGATGAAGTATATGACACTGTCAGAGTTCAGGCACTGCATTAAGCGGAAGATGAATTGGAGCTGAACTCTACATTTGAATTGAATCAATTCTTCGAACCATAGCTAACTTTGTTTGTGGTTAGTGACATTTTGTACGAAACAAAATAAAATGTTTATTTAATTTTGTTTATTACTGTTAAGAGCCGGAAGGAGAACATGCCTACACGACGTTGGAGGAAAAGGAACATGAAGCCGGGTTTGATGCTTACATTACAGGCACCATCGCCATAGCTCTATCCAACCACCTTGGTATGTTGAACATATCTATATCAAACCTAAAATGTTGTAACAACCATTTGATGTTTAGACTTATTATCTTTGTTATTTTTATTGTTTGTTAGTTTGTACATAACAGCTTTCTAATTTTAAGTAGAATTTAGTGTTTTTCAAAATTTATTACACAATATATCTATACTATTATATAACATTCTAATAATATCTGTCTATATGTTTTTGTGTGTGAGTTTTACTCAATCGTGTAAAAACTACTTAATTGTCCATACTGAAATTTTACATGGACGTTCTTAGGATCCCTGATTAACATAAAGGTGTTCCACGAGGAACCCGACAAACTTATCAGGTGGTTTCCTCTCATCAAAATAATAAAAAGTTCATATAATCATGTCAGGAAACACTTTGTTAGCAAACTACGTCTAGCAAAAGATTTCATGTGATTTTATGGAAAAGGACACAAATAAAGTGAAACTAATGCTTTTTTTGTGTGTAAAGTTAGGAGTTAAGTTTATCGGATTCTATGTAAATGGAACTGAAATTCCGAAAAGCATGATGTAAAATAGGTTAATAATAAACAAACATAAAATTTAAGAAAATGATGTTTAATTAAATCACCACATAAGAAAAATAAGTCAGAAAATACAATATCTGTTTATTAAATGAACGTTCTTCGTAAAAACAAAACATCTGGAGATAATTTTTTCAGTCAAGAAACATTGAAAATAAAATGACAATTGGTGGATATTTTTTTTTAACAATAGATATTGCATGGTGCACATACTACATATTTTCCTCCAATGTACTTAAAAAATATTGTATAATATTTGAAACTAAAGCGAACACTAGTCTAAATTATATGTCTACTACCCAAAATTAGATTAATTATAGTTATAAGTATATTACCCTAATTAATTATTGACTGTAATTTGATACAAATATTATTTTTTATTTTCTTTGAAACACAGCTTTTACAAATATGCATGACCTTACAACACTGCATGCCAAATAATTGTTTATTCTACAAACTCCATATTTTCTGAAATTAGAATTTGTTCTATCTTTGACCTATTTTGAAATTATTAATTTCCAACTTTTATAGTAATGTGCATGGTCCCCCAAAATTATCTAAATTTAATTTTGTAATTTTAAGTTTCACCTTATGGAAAAAAATATGTATGTCAATGAATTATGTTTAGTGTGTTTTATTATTCTATAGATATCGCTGAAGAAAACAGTAAGAAATGAGTAGTTGAGTTTATGTACAATTTATTAAGAAAACTGCTATTTTCAAGTAAACTAACTCTAAGTAGAAAACTGCTGGTATATTTGATACTCTTTGTTGGTACGAGTTAGGCAAATATTTTATACATATGAAGTAACCCAATACATGGTCTTATTTATTCTATAAAATTATTTGGTAAAATTTTATAAATCATTGTTAGATAATAAAAGCTATGAAATAGATTTAGTTTTGTAAACAGATCATGATTTAAAAACCGTATTTTCTATGTCTGGTAAATTATAAGTATATTTGCTGCTACATCTATGCATTGTTTACTGCTACTCAAAAGTAAATAAACAGTTGCTCGAAAATAAACAAACAAGTTTATACCTCAATAAATCAATATGGTTTTTATTGAAATAGGTAGGCCATTCTCAGACCTAGAAACTACCACTTATAAAACACAGCACATCACTATTGTAACCCGCTCAAACTTAATGTTGAAATTTGATGAGATGTTGCCATATCGTTGCCGACCATTAGGTGTTTCCGCTATTCTTGCACACTGCTTGATTTACATGTTGTTTACGAAAAAGATGAGTAAATCAAACAAACAGCTCAAGAAAGTAATGATCAAATTTATGTATGAGCCTACTGTCGCCATAAGTTGATGTAATAAATATAAATATTCGCTATTGTGATGCATGAATTATTTGTCATATAATTATATCAACAGACAAGTGGTTCATGATCATTACAATATTTTTACAGTCCAGATAACAATCCTTGCTGTTTAATTATTGCTTGTAGTTGGCGGATAATTTATTTTATTTTTGTATCGGGTACATGTTATAAGTGTATGCACTTCAGTTATTTGAGTTTAATTATAAGCATTGTATCGAAGGCTGTTTTACATCTTCTGCCAGAAATGTGGCGTTGCACTGAGGGTGAACTGAAATCCACAATTATGACGAGAGGCATTTGGGATCGTTATAGTATCATGCTTCAATAACATTGGACGATAGGCACAGTGTAATTCCTATCATGAATACTCCTGACTACAGGTATATATGTTGATATCAGTGGTCTGCACTTCTGGTCAGAGCTATTTGGGATCTTTATAGTACCATGCTTAAATAATGTTGGGCAATATGCACAATGTAATACCAATCATAAATACCCCTGACTACAGTATATGTGCGGATTTCGTTGGCCTGCTGAAAACGCAATTATAAAATATATATTTAATAATACTGATTGAACTAAATGTAAAATGCAACTAACATCATTGAACTTACTTTTGTTTATTGGTATATTATTTAAGCTACTACCAGATTTACAATGATATACATTGACATTCGTGATTCACATGGTAACAAATTAATTTAAATTCAGTAAAAAAATCAATCTAAACATACTGTAGAAAGGTGAGCAAAGGCTACATTACTCATCGTTAGATATTTCTGAATTAAATTCGTCTTTACAGTCCATTTCAGTTAATATACAGACACAGATTGTACAAGAGTAGTAAACATTCATATATTCCATTATTTATTATCCGTTCTTAATAAATAATGTATTAAATGTTGTTCCTTTTACAAGCTAACTTTTAGGTGTGTTGACTTTTTATCTTCACTGGGGTTTTCAAAACATTTTGCTTTAAACTTTTCAAAGACCGCCATTCTTCAAGTTGTTAAAGTAAGTTTTTATTTATTTCAGCAGAAAGTACCATCCTAATAATATATAAAAATTTACAAAATTACAATGTGTAACTTTAACCATTTCAATGTTATGAGTTATGTCTTTCAATTTTAAACACTGACAGATACATGCTAAATGAAGTGAAATAGGCCTTAGTTTTAAAGGGACTTTATATATGTATATACCGACATACAGGATGTAAATAAAGTCCTAATACACCCGGATATATTCCAAATGGATTGAGATATCGATGCACAACTTTCATTATACTAATTAAAATATTTTTATTTTATTTTTGGATGATAAAAAATCTTCTTCCCATTTCAAAGGGGGGTTAAAGGGGGTAACTTTAAATTTTCAAATTGCAACCTCTATCTTGTGACATGTCATTTAAAATGTTTATTCAATAAAGACACAATGCACATGAATAAAACTTATCTACAGTGTTTCTAGCTAGTGTTATGGACAAATAATCCCTTACATTGTAATGCCACCTAGACAAAGAAAACCTCTTACAAAAACAATGCACACCACAAAAAGTAGATACTATGCAAAAGGGATAAGCTGTACACCTAAAAGTCTTACTGACAGATATGACGCATGCATTGTTATTTACCCATTACTATTGTTAGAAACATAGAGAATTTTTAGTGTCTTTGTGTTTCTTTTAAAATGGCCTTTAAAAAGACATCTCACAAGATGCAATTCGGAAAGTTAAAGTTATCTCCTTTTAACCTCCTTTAAAAGGAAGAGGGGAAAATAATTTTATCCTCCAAAAAATCTTTAAAAAGTGTTTTAATAAATTTTGGTGAAGATGTACATCGATATCTCAATCCATTTTGAATATATCCAGGTGTATCAGTACTTTAAAATACACCCTATATATAAAAGATTGACAGCTACTTTAATATCACAGCCTTTTTAATTTTACACTACAAGACTTATTTGTTCAAAACCTGGTTGTATTAAGCCGTAATTTACAGATAAATTAGGGAGACAATATTTTAAAAGCTTCATATCATGTATAGCCTACAAAAAGTTTACAATCTTTCTATTCAAAGATATCATAATATAGGCTATACAAATTATATTATACAACTAACATTTGAGTACTTGTTTTAAATGCATACAAATTGATTTCATATTTTAAATACTCTTTTACTGTCTTATCTATATTCAGTGTGTTTCAGCAAAAAGCAAAAAAGTGAAATCAGCCATGAAACTACCGTCAGCCACATCTCCACACCTTGGTTTTGTAATCAATAGGTAAGTAAATTAAAATGTTTTATTAAATTTAAGAATGCCTATTGTTTTTATATGTATTCTAGCAGAAATGAGTTAGTGGAAGTAATTAAAAAAAGAAAATAGTACATAATATTGTTTGTATCACTCTGATATGACTACTGTGGTGTTTAGACCACTTAAGGGATCTAATTTCATTAATAGTATCGCAGGTTCATATTTATTTACTTACAAAATATGTTTGATATTTCTGCCAAAATATATATATTTTGTCTTCCAAATAATCTTAAATTGACACGAACAACATGACTGTTACTGTACCTGTACCTTAAGGCATTGAAAATAGTTGGTCTCACTCGGTATAGACCAGCAGTTAAGGTGTTAAAATAACTAGAAATGTTCTTAACAGTTTTTTTAGCTCCTGCTATTTTGCCTTTGAATGAGATACTTAAAGTAGTGCTTTAATAATTTATTATAAAAGAGATATTATCAAAAGCTCCCCCTATTTTGAACTTAAATCTCAATGGTAGTAAATGTTATGAAAACAACACTTTTTCAATATAATTTATTTTTTGGTCGAGACCTTAGTAAACCAAAGTTTTCATCGTCAGGCAAAGTCTGCAAGTAAATATTTACAATTAAAAGTTTTTTCCAATTGCTCCAAGTGTTTTAAATCTCAATATTCTGGTTTCGTTATACCCTTTTTCTGTACTTACATAAAGCATTAAGAGTGGTTTGAGATGTTTATTGGTGGGAGTGCCCCAACAGATTGTGGCAGATTTTGGTTAAGTTATCCAACCTGTTTATATCATATCTCTTAGAAATATTACTATGCAGTACTTAATGTTAGTATTATCGTTTTAATAATTGAAGTAGTTTTATAGTTTATTACTTCGATAGTATTGCTAAGTGTTGAAATGTCTAACAGGTTGTATCTAATGAAGGTGATAGATTGCTACATTGACTTGGAGAAAGATGACCGTAAGTTTAATTGTTATTTCTTAATCTCTTTGTTTAAGTTTATGCCATGTTTGATTTACTATACTTATACATTCAAATTGTAACTTCCATTTTTTTCTTGTTAATTTATATGAAGTTTATGGAAAATCCTAAATCTTGTGACAAAACCGTTTTCAATTTTTTGACCTGGATACCTTACAATATACTGTATAACCAGTTAGTGATGTACAAACATATTTAACCCTAGAGCTGGCAATGGTGTCACTCTGTACTGGCGGCTCTATTTTAACAGCCTCGCAGACGTTTCTTATAATGTATCACATTTCATAACTGTTAGTCCAAATATAAACTATTATATGTCAATGTATTCACAACTATATGGAGAGCATTATAATAACAATATCTTATTGTTTCCAAGGAAACATATTTTTATTTTTTTTACAAAATGGAAGAAAAATGTTTTTTGGAAATTTTTTTTGTAAATATTCCGTTGTGTAACTGCTTAGCCATAAGCTTTACATCAAAACCGTAAATTTATAACTTATATGCAAGTTTATCCTGATTTCAAAAATATATAATTATTGAAACTTTTACCTCAAAACGTATGTGTTACAGGGCTTTGTATGAAAAAGAACCCATATTTACTTATTTTCAAAAATGCGTACATTTCTTAATACATATTATTGTTCGTGGGTAAACATAATCTCTTGACTGCATTTATATAAGTATGACAGTTAAAACAAAAATAAAATAAAATAATAAATTTTAATCTTACCTTATTTACATAATATGTACAATATATACAAAGTTTCATTTTTCACTCAGCGTCACTAGATCCCGCCCTGCGAGCTCTCTAAGATCATTTGATCTGTCTCTAAAGTTTTCACCCATACTGAACAACTAAAACTATAACCTAAGAAAGCTAAAAAAAACTATAATAACAACACCAAATACTATTGGATTCGTAAACTCAAACACAAAACCCGGCACTTGTTTACAGTTTCACAACAATGTGGTTGACCCGTACTACGTTCACGTTAGCTGTCCAAAAAAATGATGTTTTACGGTAAACAAAGAAGACAATAATCGAAGTAAGAACAGTAAATCGGTACTATAGTTATTGCTCTTCCAGAATGTATAAAATAAAAATCATTTATATGACCTTAATTGCCTAAAATTTCAATAACTGTAGGCTACATGTCTACTTTGGCGACGAATATTCGTCGTTGCCAAATCGGACGGGCCTTTGGCGACGAAAATTCGTTTCATACTAGCTCTAGGGTTAATGGTTATAAAATTGGAAGGGTTATTATTGAGAAAATAATAATTTTGGTAACTTTTATAAAGAAATATTGTTATTTGGAAAAATTAAACTGTTATGAAATGAAATAGCTTTTTAAGTGGAATAGAACACTGCAACATATAAATAATAAGATATAAGAATACTAAATAACAAATAAATTAAGGACTAGATACTTATAGTGAAAATTGAATAAAAGTGAAAGTTATAGTCTTTCAAACTGGTTCTGTGGTTTGTAAATAACATTTATTACCTCTGTAAATTTTAAATATGTTTGTAAATATACAATAGCAATATTGAAAAAGCACTAATATTAGAACTTTAATATACTTCCAATATGGGAAGTTTAATTTTAACCTAACAAAAGTTTTTTAAGGTAAATATACTTATTTGTATTTGAACTTGTATACAGCTAGTAAGTTAGTATGTAAGTATATAATCAGAATGGTTAAGGAGGATATATTTTAGTCTTTAAGGATATAATTCCACTTTCTATCTTATGTATTCATATTCCAATCCTGTATGAAAAGGATTAGTTTTAGGAGCAAAATTAACCAACACAGTTTTACTGAAGTTCAGTCCGTCGCACAACAATACCAGTGGTTAATTGTAGGGCTAACTCTAGCTAAGTTATTGGTAAAGTTTTTAATAGTTTTTAAGTGAAATCTTTATTTCTAAAATGAAACACTCAAGGATATGAGGCAAGTTTTTATTCACAACACAGTTTTAAACTTTATGCCTATGTTAAAAGTGAAGCCTTTGTTCCACGGCCAACAGCTAACTGGCGTTCTCCCTTAACCTTCCAGTGGTTCTTTCACATCAAGTCACTATCTATCATGTTATTGATGTTTATTGTCTTTAAATTATTGTTGTAAGAAGCTAGCCATTAGCAGTTAGAGTGAGTTAGTACTGGTAGAAACTCTTGTGTATCTCACTTTTCATTGAGCAACCGAGTTGTACTGAATAACCTAAATGGTAACAAAGTATTACTCTCATACACCAGTGGCATTTGAAAAAAGTAACATAGTTCTTTTGTAGTATGTAAAAGTAGAGAGAAATGCACAATTTTTGTGTATTCTACCTAATAATTAAATTTTGATCTGCATGGTGCATTAAATAAAATTTCTAAGATCATTTTTGAATTATATGTAATGTTTTAGATATGGTATATTTTAAATAAAACTATCTATTATAGTACATATTTTCTTTTTTTTTAATTGTGCGTTCATCAATTTTTAAACATAATCCTGTATATCTTACAAAATTGCTGAACCATGAGCAATTGTATAGTGGACTACTGGAGGATTAATATCATCTAATGCTAAATATAATAGTTCAGGATAGACATGAACTGAGGCCAGAGGAAAATCAAAAAGATATGTTTACATAAAAATAATTGATTTTAAAATACTTCTTTGTTAAATCTTTTTAATTTGTCCTTAAACACAAAAAAATGCTTTTATCCAATTTCTATATATTGAGCTCTATTTGATTTAAAACCACTATTATAATAATTTTAATGACTGGCGAAGTAAAGTAAATTATACTAATCCATATTTTTTGTACAGTTGAGATACGTAATTGCTTTTCTGCATCAAATTTGTTAGTGCAATTATTTTCCTTTATTCTCATAATGTTTAAGCAAAAGTTTTGTGGTAAAAATTTGTTTTAACATAAATTTATTCAGTAGAGCTAATTTATGTATGTTTTTAAGTCTGATACTCTTTTTGTCTGTAAGAAATACACCACACACATACAAAATTACTTTGTAAAATAACTATTATTGTGTGTGTTTTAGCTGAACAAAACCGAGATGCAGTATTCCACGTGACATTCCCAGAAGAGTGGAAACTGTCGGATTTAACGAGCATGTTTAGTCCTTACGGTAACTACATCTGCATTTTGTACTATTCCTCACTTCTGACACAATTGTCTTATCTTTTGACTAGTAACAGGTTCTCTTGATTAAAAACTGCATTCAAAGATCCTTATTTTGATATTTCTTGCCTTGAACCAATGGCAGGAGAGTAAAAATTTCAGATGCTTCCAAATAAGAATCTTATGATGTAAAAATGGTTTGTTCGTACATTTTGTGCTTATGTCAAATTTACACTTGTGATAGAGTTTACTTTGATACTTTTTTTCAGTTTAACTTAACAAACTACTGTTTTCCATTTTGTAATTTAAGTTTAAAATTATTTAAATGTAGAGTCAAAGATTTTCAAAATTTCAAGCTCAGTACTTTGTGTTATTTCTCAACTTATTAATAAGCACTAACAATAATAACAGAGGTAATGGAAAAAACATTGTTTACTAAAGCTTTTGGCTCTTGAAAGGTGGTGTGTATGTCTCATGGATTGACAGCCGGACAGCATACTGCAGTTTACATGACAAGGTACAGGCAGTCAATGTGATGAAGCAGCTGGTACCATCTGCGCCGGCCGGCGTCACCGTGGCCACCTATTACGCTGTCCACAACCTTGGCACTGCCTCACCGGTCAAACGGAGGAGTGGGGGGGAGGAGAACGGCAACAGGCCAAAACGGAAGCACAGTCTCAGCCAAGAGTAAGTTACTTTGTTCTTTTTATTTGCTCACAGTTTCATTGTAATTCACAAATTAAATGAGTTTTCCATATATCCCAAACAGCAGTAAATAATTCTTCATCACTGAGTTTTATTCCACTTGAGGATTGTAAAATGAAACTTATTTATATAGTATCAGAGTGTATCATTTCAAAATTATTCAACTAGGATAAATTATTTTAACCATCAACCTTCAGAAGTAAAGGGGCCTACAATATAATTTCTTTAAACTGATTTACATCCAAAAAAATCAAAATGTCCACCCAATCAGACCAGTTACTCTCATCTGAAGAGATGGGTAACCAAATCCAAAAAGTCATCCAATCTAAACATAGATAATCTCTTTACCTACACCCCCCTTTTCTTGCACACTTATTAAAGAACTGAAAACATGAACTGTATAAATTGTGTAGATATAATATGTTTTGCCTATATTTTATAGCTAGTAAAATAGACCCACTGAAAGTACAAACCTCTTTGTTTCTGCAATTTGGCAACATTGGATACTTCAAACTGAATCTCTCAGAGTGTAACTAAGTGGGCAGTCTTTATGCTAAGAAGAGAAATATCCTTCTAGCCTGGTAAAGGCATCCTGCCCTATCAAAACTCTTGTGTTAAAACCTAGCTTTTTACAACCTTTAATCATAAAAAGTTTTATCAAAAGTTGACAGTTCTTGAAAACATTACATAGTTAAAACAATTTAATATGTCAGTTCCGAACTGTAACTTCATGGTAACAGTTTATATTTAAAAAAGGGTTTTTAATGACTGAATTCTTGAAGTAACTCCTGTAAGAAAATCGGGTATTACTACAAAATTCGGAATTACTTTTACAAAAAATTCCAATTATTTGTATAGAAGTCATACTTCGTACAACTTATAAAAATACAAAACGAAAGTAGAATAGATAATGTAAATAACATTGTTTGTAAATAGTTAAATTCTCTCCAATAATACAGCGTATAAATTAATTTTTATACTAAATTATTTCTTGCTTTCAAAAATTTACAAACAATCTGTTTTGTTAAATTCTTGCTTGTCATTCCTGGGTAATTAGCTGAGGGTTAGTAAACATTTTTACATTGATCTTATCCATAACCCATTGTATTGTACAATCATAATACAATACCTTGTGGTGTTTGATGAATTTGTTACATTTTATATTTTTATTGCAGGAGTTCACTTAAGAGGCCCAGTGTAGATCCCATTCCAGAAGAATCTGAAGATTCAGGTAATATTTTTATGATTTGTATGAACATTTATTGTGTTTCATTATGCTTTTTTAAATAGTAATTTAAAATGTGATACCAATACTTCAATTTAATAACAGGTTTTTTGAACTTTTGGAAACAGCTTTAATAATTGTTTATATTTATTATTCCTGGAAACAATTTAAGTGTTACTATTATTTTCAGAAAAAGATACACAGACAAAAGAACACCCTCGAAAGAAGAGGAAAGTATCAAAATCTCCTACTGACAACACAAGACATAAATTATTCGAAGAGAACTTAGACTGGTAGTATTGTTACTAGCTTAATAAAGAAAAATATGTTTGTAACTGTGTTATTTATTTAACTAAGAGAAATATAGTAACCCCTTTAAACAATCTGTAATGTGAGTTGCCACCTGGGAGCAGAAGAGACTTGTCTTAAGAGTGTACTATACACATTTCTTTATTTATGTTGAAAGTATTTAAAAAAATAACATCCGTTATTACTTAATATTTAGATAGAAAGTAATAGGTAAATAATACTTTCATTTGATAACATATTGTACTATGATAGTACAAACTACATATTTAATTAATTTAACCACTTTTTAATGTATTTCTTTACATTTATACTCTTGAAGGAATAGAGTAATCTTAATATCAAAAAAACACTTCTTATTACAACCTGTATTGTAACTACTGTTCAGCACAGAGTAAGAGAAGCTAGAAAGAAAATTAAAAGTTTTATAAAAATATTCTTATAACTGTACATTTTAGCAAATAGTACGCAGTGTTGGTTAGTATTATAATCCAAATATAAAAGTAAGTTACTAGCCTATCTAGCTTTTAGTATAAATTTAAATATTGTCATAAAACCCAACTTAGTTGTCTTTTAACAGAAGTAGGGTTCTCTGATCTTTGATATATATATATATATATATATATATATATATATATATATATATCTCCTTGATGGGAAAACAAGCAACTATGGAAAAAAAATACTAAGAACGGAGTAATTTACAATGGACATAGATAAACACTTTTGACGTATTTTCTCAATTGTGTCAACAAGGCTAACTCTCAACATCGGCATCGGAAATATAATTCACTCAAACCAAAAGTGCTCATACAGGTGCAAAACCTAAAAAAATTTTGTGTGAAGTTGCAGGTAATAAAATGGCTAGTTTATCAATCAAATTTAAACACAATGTCTACTCAAATGGATTTCGTCCATTATATGAGTGGTGGTTATCTATCTTGATATGTAGTACAACAACAGCAATTAAAATTCTCACAAAGTTATAAATAGTATTTGTAATTAAAGTAAAGTAAACAAATATTTTACTACAAAAAAATACAATATGTAATATTCCTGAAGTACTGAAAATTTCTGTAGACCACCATATAAAGTACAGTATCAGAAGCTAAAATATTATTCAATATTGAGAAAGTAAAGTTATTAAGCAACCAGTTCGCTAGTGTCATGCTTGAAAATGTAAAACATTTTCATTATCTCTATATTTAAAAAGCAGTGTCACTAGTTTTCAACTTCCCAAAATCCCAGAAAATTTAAATTTGGTAAACATATGCCTCATAACTTAAATATAATAATTATAATAGCTAAGGCTCTGGCAAATAGCTACACGATCGAGTGCCCCCACAAACTTTTTTATAGATACGGCCCTGGCTATTAAATACTACTTCGAGTGGCTCTCTCAAATTTTTATGCTCTATAAAAGAAAGTGTGGTAAGTACAGTACACTGGTGTCATGCTTATTTGAAAAACTCTTAATGGCCGAGTAATGTACAATATTTACATGTTTTTTTTTATCGATTGAGAAATGCTGATGCACCAAATTCGCTGGTGTGTAGAACTCGTACCTACTAAAACTCCACCATGCTAGGCATCCCTCTCCCTTGGGACTACTTTCTGCATTACTTCAAGAGGGTGTCTACTTAAGCCAACAAAGGGCTTCTACAGTATCAGGCTATCGGTTGGGCAATACCAGACTGTATTACCTTTCTAATAATTTCTTGGTTTCCAGCACCTCCTCTACATAAGAAGAGACACAATTAATTCGAAGTCTGCTTGTCAGAGATCATTTTCTGAACAATAATGTTCGATGAAAGTTGGTCTATGGAAATCACGAGTGTCCTCTCGTTTACTCATCGTCTGCAGAAGAAGAACGAGTGGTTGACATCATCGTGCTCCACATCTCCGTAGGGACATTGCGAGCTTTCAAACTTACCCATCTTAATAAAGAGTACTTGAATTTTGCCAAGATCGGTGAGGTAGAAATTTATCTCCCCATGTTGTCATATACTCACTCTCTAAGGTTCTTAATCAGTCTCGCTGTCCAAAGTCCTCTGCTCTCAAGTAGCCATCTTTCCTTCCAATCTCTCATGGTGTATTCTGGAGCCTCTGTGCGAGTTACCACACCTTTCCCTTCGTATACTCGCTTGATATCGAAAGTGAGCAGGTTGATTGGGATTTCTTATGATTCCAGAACGTGAGTTTGTAATAACAAATACCTTAATAAAGCATCACGCCGAGATACTTCAAAGCGCTCTTTTTCTCGACAATCTCCCAGTCCACCAGGAGCTGGGCACCAGTATCAATCATTCGTCTAGTGAGATGTACGATCTCGTTCTTCTCCGTCGCTAGATTCAGGTCGTGCTCACCCATCCAGGCCAGCACTCGGATCATAACTCGGTCGAGCAGCCATTGTGCATCGTCGAAGGTCCTCGTAGAAATAAACGCGGGAATATTGTCCGCGTATCTCACGAGGATACAACCTTCAGCCATTTCTATTCAGAGGATCCCGTCGTAGGCGACCTTTCACAGGTCCGGTCCTAGGATTGGGCCCTGCACAGCTCCCACGTGATCTCTCTCCAGCGCAGCTCGTCAGCATTCATATAAGTCAACCGCCGCCAATCCCTGAGATAGCTATTTAGCATTCTGTTGAGGTAGTTAAGTCGTGAAAATCGTCCCGCAGATCGGTTAGCATATCAGCCCACTTGGATGAGTTGAATGCTCTTCACACCTCTAGTGTGATCAGTACGACCAACCGGCGCGTCTAAAGGCTGCGCTACCGCCCCGATTCTGGAACGGTCTGCCCGAGAACCGTGCTGAAGATCAGGAAGGCCTTCGCTGTCTCTATCGCTTTGACGAGCCTCGGTTTCAGAAGCCGTGTCGAGCATACAGAGAGGTGTGTATGCCGATGGGGTTTCAAGACCTCCTTTACTTATTAATGCATCCACTACCGGCTGACTGGGCAAGGATATTAGCGGCTTGGAATGGGCTTGATAGCGCATTGCAACTATCAAGAAAGAAAATCACTTTAACGGTATTAGATTATTACTATTGTGCTAAAGAAGTCGTATTTATTACTGATTGGTTGAGATCTATATTTTGGATTGTGATAGGTAATTAAAAACTAACATTCCTCACGGTTTGCTTGCTTTATTACTCCCTTTTGTTTTGAAAAAATGTACGCCCCATGTGGTTAGCCCTACAGCGCATTTTTTTGTTTCCCGAACCCTGTCCTTTGTATTCTCCTATTTCCTTGGTCTTAATCATGTGAATTTGTCTCATTAGTACCGTATCCTCTTCATTGAAACATACTCGTCGCGTTCGATGACTCCCTCGGCACTCGAATTGTAATTTATTGTGGTGTCTATGTGGTTGTACTATTTCTACGCCCTTTATAATGGTCTCAGGCTCGCTCCGCCGTTTACGTTTCCTCGGACGGAAGTATCGAAGAGAATGGTTCATTGTGATTAACACAAAACCACTATAATCTGCTTGACAACCTTACCCTTTGTGCTTTTACTTTAGACACTGAATAAAGTTTAGCGTTTTTGTTTTACTACATTTGGTTGTACGATTATAATAATGCTTAAATCGTATCCTCAGTGCTGAAATGTTTTAAATTCGTCTATACAGATTGGGCCGAGGTGCACTAAATATTGTATAAAATGTTAACTATAATATTTTTTTTAAATAAAACTTCCAATTTACACATGTTAACACTTTAAAAGGCACTTAAATGCCAGTTTCATGAAGCTCAATAGGATTCAGAAACGTAAGTTGATTTTTATGTTATTTTAGAGTTTTAAGTTCATACACAATCTCAACTCCTTATTTTTACTACGGAAGGACAAACATGCATAAATCAAAATACGTATATTTCTAATATTACCTGAATACATAGCAACAAACATTACATAAACTAAGATACTGTTTTCTTTACGGCTTCACATCTTCATTGAGTGGTATTTTTAGGTTCAAAATGACCGAAATTTAACAAAACGTTAAAAAGTGTTACTTATTTTTGCACATTATTTGCACGATACACCATACATAGCTTGCCTTCGACTTCATGAAAAAGGTCTACTGAACTTTAAAATGGCCACTACGTAAATCTCGGATCCAATAAAAATACCATGAAATGATGTCCCATAAAAATTACAAGCCTATATATATATATATATATATATATATATATATATATATATATATATATTCCTGATTATAGTTAAAAATTTGAGGTTTCGATAAACAGCCGCTAACAACGTACAGTTAAAATTCTCTAGGAGTTGCTTCTTATACTTGTCTCCTTTTTTCCTGATATTTGCCTTCTCTTTATACTTGCTTCTTTTCTCACTTCCTGTTATGCAAGGCTTTTTTAGGACATATCTTATCGATTTCCGAAGGCCTATTCATGTGGGGTTTTGCCAACTATTATTAAAAATATGGTGTATTTTTTTATTGCCGTAACCTACAAATATTGTTTTGGGTTATTTTTAACCAAATGATGGTTCAAGATCTCATTCAGACATTTGGCTACGAGGTCATCTGAAGAGATATCTCTGAAAAATTGGCTTTAAACACAGCATCACTTCCTTTGAATACGACACATCGTAATGCATAGTATATGAATCATTGTAATAATAAATGTTAACGTTACCGACAGCACATCACATACAGCACCGTACGAGTTGACCTAAAATACATTGTGTGTTTCAAACGTTATTTATCAATTGTTAGAACGTTCAAACTCGGTTTAAAAAGGAAAGAGTGCCC
>NW_025779609.1:0-101542 GCF_021130785.1 Homalodisca vitripennis | reverse complement strand
AGCGCGGATAAACAATCAGCAACTACATTATCCGATCCTTTGATATGTTGTACTTGAAATTTAAACGAATTTATAAATGTAATCCAGCGAGAAATTTTTCCAACTTGACGTGGGTGGTTTTAAAAGCCAGGATAATGCCGAGCAATCCGTCTGCAAAAGGAATTCCCTATGTTCAAGATACTGTTGGAATTTGGAAAACCGGCAAAGACAACAGCCAGGCATTCCAACTCCAAGTTGAGAGAGTGTTCATAATTTTGGCTAATGCTTGTTTAGTGGTCGCGAAGCAAATGCCACTGGCATCAAGTTACCATTATATTCTTGGCTGAGTGAAGCACCTAAGGCGGAGGTTGATGCATCGGTTTGTAAAACAAAAGATCGATTAAAATCCGGCATTTTCAAAACTGCATTTGATGTCAATGGCTGTTTTTAAAGTTTCGAATGCGGATTGTTGTTCAAGCCCCCAGGTAAATTTTACGCCTTTCTTCTTTTAGACTATTAAGTGGTTGCGCTATTTTTGCAAATGATTTAATGAATTTAGAATAAAAGGCTGTCATAACCCAAGAATCTATTTAGCTGTTTCAAGTTTTTAGGAGCGGGGGAAACTCAACTATTGGCTTGCACCTATCCGTGTGAATCGGTCACGGTATGATTGGCAAATTGTGTGACCTAAAAAATTGGATGTGATTTTGCTGCCAGGGTTCATTTTATCTGGATTGATGGTTAATCCTGCCTGCTTTAGCCGATTTATGACTTCTCGGAGATGGCACAAGTGCTGATCAAAAGTTACCGTTTGTGTATATGCACAAATCATCGAAAAAATTGAACACATATTTGTATTTTATATCTCCAAAAATTTGATCAATTAAACGTGTTAGGACTTGAGAGCCGGTTGCAAGACCGAAAGGCAGAAAATTGTACTCAAATTGCCCGAAAGGTAGAACAAAAGCTGTATATTTCTTTGAGTTCTCTTGTAAAGGGACCTGTAAATATGCCTGATTTAAAATCCACCAAAACTAAAGAAAGTAGCTTTGCCCTAAGTGCTGGAAAGCAGATTCTATAGTTTGGCATGGGAGTTGCCTCAAGATCTATTTAATGAGTTTAAGCTGTCTATAGTATAGTTAATTACCATGCGCGTTTTTCCGCCTTTTTTTTTTTGGTACTAAAAAATGCTGGCGACGCATAGGGGAGACATTGATGGTCTAATCACTCCGTTGGCCAATAAATGATCCACATGTTCCTTGATTGCCTCCATTTTAGGTGGAGCAAACTGATAGGGCCTATTTCTAACGATTGTATCAGAATTTAATTTGATTTGATATTCGACCAATATTTGTACGGCCTAATTTTAGTAGTAATTGTTTCTGGAAATTCATTTACTAGTCTTAACAGTTGGTCCGCTTGATCAGATGAGAGGTTTTCCCCTAACTTAATTGGACATATTGTTGTACTTGGTAATTCAGCTGATTGAGCGAGATACATGACCGAAGGAGTGCCATATGGAAAAGTTAATGTTTTATTTGCCATATTAATGATCACCCTAGTTTTAGTTAGAAAATCACAGCCCAGAATAATTGGCATTGGTAATTCTGAGGCGACAAGAAAAGGAAAATCCCAAGACAAGTTTGAAATTTTGAAGTGTAAATATAACCTTTAAATTAAATATTATATTTTGTCCCGAGGCTGAAATGGCTGACTCATGTATGGTTTGAAACAGATTTTTATCACCCTTGGTATATTCTTTAAATTCTGAAAACAGGCATTCGATATAATGGAGAATGAAGAACCCGAAATCTACCAAAGAATTAATGATTAACTTGCGAAAAGTCAAAGGAACTGTACAAAACTGAACTCCCGGGAAAGAAGGAGCTTGAGCCGACTTGGTGAAAGGTGGTCTTCACTGCTGGCTTGATTTTATCAAAAACGGGCGGTTAAAGTTAGAAGAGAGGATTCTCCGCCCATTAGAACCCTCTTTTGTAGTTTAAAAACCCACGTTGAGATTGATTTCTGGAGAATTGATTATATAGTTGATTCCTATTGTTTGTATTCATATTTTGAAAAGGAGGTCTATGTTGAGTAAATTGTCCCGATTGACTGCGGCGGTTATGAAAACTATTTTGCTGATCTTGTATGGGATATCGATTATAAGTTACAATTGCCTCTCCCTATTTGTCTATAAAGATTGGTTTAGTTGACGTCCACCATGGACCTGTGGTCCAGTTTGTTGATAATACTCCGGTGAATTTAAATCTTGTGTGAGCCGGTTTTCCGTATTTTTGAAATTACTTGTAATCGGGGGGCTAAGCTCAACAATTCAGAAATGGTGGTTGGAGCCGGAAAACCCGCTAATCGAGCTCTGGTTTGAGGGTTAATTCCTGTAATGACAATTTTCAAGCATCTCCTGGGGTGAAATAGCCGGTAACATAAGCAATTCTGCTAACGGTCTGATATCATTGATAAAACTAACCAGTGTTTCGTTTGGTTTCTGGGTTCTATATATAAGTTCGGACCGTGGCCTGTTGACGAGCTCTAGTAGGCAGAAAAGTATCGAGTACCGGTGGTAATTAGACTTTCCGGATTCTGTTTTGATGAAATAGCTTGTAGCCAGATATTTCTTAATTGACCCTGTAGTTTTAGGTAAAATTGCTAATATGATGCTGTCTGGATTAGCTAAATTTAGCATCAAAATTTCCCTAAATTTTATAACAAAATCGAGTAGTTTTCTAATAACTATTCCATCAAGCGATGGTAAAGCTGTAATTAAATCAGTTTACACAGAGGGCAACATTGCGCGTGATGTCGAGGGTGACGGTGAAGTCCCCTGCATCTGCGACAAGGCTGACGCAATTTGGTTTCCCACAGCGGTTGCCGTTGTGTGGACTATTTGCATCCAATCGGTTACGGGACTCTGAATGTCTGTGGTTGTATGGCTAGTAGACGGACTCTGTTGGATTAAGAACAGTTGCTTGACAGTTGGCTCCACTGATACGCTCTTTTAGTAGAACACGATTGTTCTCTAATTTAGGTGCTGGAGTTATTCCCCAACATAAGCACTGTTCTTTGGCCTTGAGATGCATTTAGTAGATTTACCCAAGCCAGTCCTTTAGGGCGTTTTTCCCATTCATACGGTGGATCAGTGACACTAATACGTCTTCTTTGAGGATAATCTTTCGGACTCTAACATCTTATTTATGCTTGACTCAAATATATAAATTAAATTATATCAATTTACTAAATTTTATATCAATACTAATATCACAATACTATTTATTATGTAAAGATGGAGGGGTATTCAGTACCATTGTTAACCATAAGGGGGTTTACCAATTAATATTGTTGTATGGTTTCACACTTTTACTATATATTTGTTATTAATTTTATTTACTGCAATAATTGAGTGCTTCATTTGATAGTTCAATTTTATTATAGTGGCCAATTATTTTTAAGCGTAATATTCAATTGGATAGATAAAAAAATTATTATATTTAGTAATATTATTACTTAAGGCTTATATATGCATCATATTTTATCTTATGGATACCCTTTTATTACTTACTGGCATTAAAGGTGGGGTGTTTTTTTTACAGAAAACATAACAACAGTCTGTATATTAAACCTAATATGAAACATTTAATTCAGTTGTTAAAATAAGAAGTCTATAATTTCTATTTTAGCTGGTATTTAATAACTGGTTTCAAGAGTTTTTTTTTTAATATATCTTTCAATAACATTGTATAAAAGTAGAAAAACCCTTCATTGTTAAAATGTACGCTGTCTAGTCTGTCCGAATGTGGGTAAAATTTATGGAATTAAACTTTCGATTATAAATGACCGTGGGAGTAGGAACAATAGTGTTGTTTACCGACTTCAATGAAGATAAAAACTGGTTGAAGGCATTTAATTTATTTAACTGTGTGATTGCACCGTTGAATACGAGGATAAACCGGAAGCTGAGAGATTAGAATGTGTAAATTTGGACATAGAACGTCGAATGCATTTCAATAGAGCTACAAATTGTTGCTTTAAAATGTCAACAGGCGTGGCGTTCAGAATATCATTTGTGCCGATCAGCAGGAATAGAGGGTAATCAGAATTTAAAAAAGGTCGCTGTGATTTGATTTTATCTTTTAAATCACATACTTTAAGTCCTGAAAAACTAAAATTTGTCTCAACCTTTAATTGTGAACTTTTGAACTTACTTAAATAGAAAAAATAACGTCGGGCTAGTGAATCACCCATTAATTGAATTACGTGAGAATTATTCATTTAATTTATGTAAGAGCGAGGCGTAGGGCTTTCTAAAAATAGGAGGCAAGAAATATATTAAATTGCATGAGTTATACCGAGTCTAAAATATATTAATTTTAGTTTAAAGACCAAATCTCTATAACGGGTGCGAATAAGCCATTGTTTAAATCAAACCATTTCATTTACCAACAGTATGCATATATATAAGAGATATTTCAAACACGCAAATAAACAGGAAAATCTATAATGTTTAATTTTTAATTTTCATTAACTGTTGTATCATAACTTTACTCGACTTATCGTATAAGTTAATTACTTTTTTTTTTTACCCAGTGAAAAAATATCCAAAGTTTCAATATCTACAGATTACAATAAATAAGAACAATAATTATTTAAGTATGTACTAATTAACATGTTACAATTTAAATTCAATAATTCAATTGATTTCAAAACTTTAAATAACTCTCAAACATAAACTTCCACTTTCTCAAGTGTTTCCTGTCCGAGATTTTCTCACGATAATATGAAAGACCAAAGTTTGAAATCAGTGTACTAAATAAATTAAGTAAACTCAAAGCATGTTGTAAAATCCCAGCAGAAGGCAAACCAATAGGGCCTACTTCCGGTACTGATAATAAAGCGATAAGATTATATTTATTTCCAGCAACTATACTACCGCACCATCAGTTAACTTTACCTTTTTAAATCTTGGTTAAGAGGATATAACTAATGTAAGCTTTATTGCTATTATAAGAGAGAAGTAATATATATAACTTGTACTTACTAATATTGTAGCATGTTGTAGCTCTGAAAATAACATACTGAATTGCAGACATTTATGAAACATAGGGATAACGGACAAAAATATATGGTATTTACCAGTATAATATAACTTTACCCAACTTTAACTGACTACACCCCATCCTGGAACCAAAATATAATATGAACTGATTTTGCTAGTGGTTTTAAAATTATATCGAATGAATAAAAGTTATAATTTTGATCAATATTAATCTAAAATAAAGTTTTATTGGCCTAATAGATACGATTAAATATACTTCAATGAGAGCTATAATTTTTGAATGTTTTCAATCAACAGAATAGTATGAAAATACAATATTGTGGCTTGATATTGCCGTTAAAACATACCTCCCAATTTATATGTGAAATTACTCCTGTAAATGGTATTAACTGTTATAAATCATTAAAGATCGATTTTTTTTAAACACGGAAACTCTAAAATAATCTAGTATGGTTTGAATTAAAGAGACCTTATTCGACTGCTAATGTAATAAACGTATCATCAATGTATAAATTAATAAATAGTAATAAATGTTATCACTAGTTAATTAGTAAAACTACAAAACCAGCCATCTAGTATCCAATTATCTATTATAATAAGATGATGATTACTGTTGTAATAAGAGATTAAATTATATAAAATTTAGTGTTTTTCCAAAGCTTGCTTGAATAAAACACACCGTGTAGTGGATATGGGAAAGAAATAAATTTGTGAAAGTGAGCATTTACTGGTTTGAAAGTATCCTGACATTTACTTATTTTTTTACATTTTATGTAATTTTATGCATTTTTTTGGTATTTTTATAAGTTTATTTTGGATACTTGAAATAAATTTAGCTCAATCCAGTTGTATTCGTTTATATAGATCTATGCAAACTTTTCACAACAATCGCAACTCTGTATTCTTATAGACTAGCAGTACTGTCTGTATATGTACTTATCCAAGCATAGCTGTTGGAATTGAAATTTTGATTTAATTTGAAAATATGCCATTTGAACAATTGTTTTACATTAATTACATATGTGAATATTAGAAGTATTACCAAATATAAACGAATTTAAGTGTTGATATTTAATATTTTTCATATGTTTGCAAAATAAAAGTTTATTAGTACCAATGTAAACAAAATAAATTTTGAAATGTAATTACTTTTGTTATGATGCCAATTCCCCATTTTTATTAGTTATATACTCGTATATATGTCTATTAAAATATGGCCGAAAACTTTCCAAAATAAATCATTCATAATTAATATGTTTTGTAATGCAAAATGAAAGGTTTTTTAATATTAATTTCAACAAAATAATTTTGCAATGTAAGCCAATTCTCCATTGTCGGCGTGGTGTCAGCAGCGTTGGAAAACTAATTATAATCGATTATTGTATTATAATCAAAGTAATGAAATACATAAAGATCGTAAGTATGGCTAAATAATTTAATTGCTGGCAGGAGATAATATTGTTAAACACTAACAACACGGCAATTTAAAAGGCAAACTAATTAATGCTTCGCGATAATAATAATCTGTTGATAATAAAATATTCTTTAAAATAAATAGATTGATACTACCTTGTTTAGTAATAAGTGTAGAACATATTCAATTTAGAAAAGTTATATAATGTCGAATGATTTGTTTTAGGTTCTATTAAAAAAAATTTATTTAAGATTTGGAAATGAAGTATTAAGAATTTTAGTTAACCAAGGATTTTGAAAACAGATGTAAAATAATTTGATTCAATAAAATTTATAGTTTTTCGCTCTGCTACCAATTGTGACGATTTGGGATGGATTTCTTGGAAGCAACGTGTCACCGTGCAGGACTAGGCTTGTACCCGCCTGCACGATGAAGACCGTGGAGCGACCATAATCCTAATTACACTATATTCTCCTGCCAGCTTTGATAAGAATTTTAAGTTATAATTTAAGCACAAAAACAGTAAAAGTAAATCGTAAAAACAATTTTAATAAACACCAAAGGTAATTTACACATACCGACACCAATTTACACATACCGACACACCGACCTACCATTACGACAAAACCCGCCCCGACATATTAACAATTTAGAATTTACAATTACCCCCCTATAAATTTTCCGGCACCTAACCCCCCCCCCCTTGATTATTAAATCAATCCATAGTGTAACACATAATACAAAACACAACAATAATTAAGACTTGCGCGACAGGTAATATTTCCGTCACCGCCACTCGCCGATCAGACGTCCTCTCTGCTCCCTGACTCAATCTAGACTCCCCCTTATCAGACCACCGGTCCTCCATCCGCACGCGGCTTAATCAAGAAAGACCGATTCTAACCGTTTGATTCGGCGGTCTGATAAATGTGGTGGGCAGTCACCACAAGTCTGGTAATACATTTATGATACAGTTAAGATTTTTACTATTTTTTTAAATTAGGAAAAAACTGCTTTATCTAATGCCAGTTTATTACCTTAAAGTTCTTATCAAAGAAAAAAACATTACTTTAGGCCAGTTGAAACTTGGAAAATCGTTACAATATTATGTCACTCGTTGGAAGTTTGTATTCCAAGCAACTCTTCGTGTGAAATTAAAATAATTAAAATCGAGACAGAGATTAATGTTAGACTATTTCTTATTGCAGAATTACGGAGAAACGATATTACATCAAGGCCCATGAGCGTTAAATAGGCTCTTTTAAGTTGGACCATGTGTTTACAGTCTAAGTCTAACCCAAACAACAACCGATTACCAAGTTTGGTGGAAGGTATGTAGACGACGACAACATCAGTAACAGCTGCTACAGTGCCAGTGTTATTGCTGCTCCGTCTGTCATCTGTGGGTATTCAGATGTTTAATTATGTCCTGAGGCACTACAGATATTAGGATCTTATACATGTAAAAGCAGTATTCTGTGCATGTATATTTCCTGATCTTATACAATTATAATTATTCGTTGAATTCTTAATTTAATTAATCATATCAAAGAATGATGAAAGTATTTTGTGTAATTGGCCAGTTGAAGGTTTTTTTTGTGGAAAATGCTGCGTTAATTTCTGATACTTCAAATATCTGTAACAATATTAATATGTTTGATCCATACTAGATGTGAATATAAGTAAAAATAATATAACGTTTAACACTTTTTGTAGCTTTTATTTATACAATGTACATTTCGGATTTGAATAATCCGTCTTTATTTAAGTAAGAAGTGTAGGTTAAGGCAAATAAATAATTTAACCAAATACATAGATATGTCTTAACTACATTGGTGGCTAAATTGACTACTTAGTAATATTTTGTTTAGGGAATAAGATTACATATCGGGTATCTTTAACAAAAAAGGTGGATTACAACCACACCCTGTTTGACGTATAAACTATTGCTGGCTGACATGTTAACGCTAAAGCACTCTAGAGGCAGATAACAGGATTACACTAAGTGCTCGTCTCTCTCTCAGTTGAAGGCAATAACATTTATTCAGGTATTTTTATAGTGCTTGTAAACGAGGTAAATGTTTTAGCAAAGACCCCATCATGTCCGATGTAAACCGTGGTATATGTGGATGTAATACAATTTTTACAATATGATGTCCTTAGTAAAAAATATATGGATACTTTCCAATATGTTTTTATAAGGCACATGATCAAATATTACCATATATAATTCTTTAAAATAAAAAATATGTTTATTCTTGATCATAAGGGCAGCTAAAAAAGTTATTTAACCATTACGTTGACAGTTGTCTAAGCATAATTTTAACAACTCCAAGTTTATTTATTTTACGAGACTAGTCAAATTAAGTGTGGTTAATATATAAAACCGAACTATGTTCTCAAGGTTGGTGACATTGTTTAAGTAAATCATGGCAGGATGATTTGGTTGGATGAAAATTCCTGCAATAAGCATTCTGGAGCCATCCTTCATCTTAAGGATAGGAAGAAGTCCTCGGATTAAAACTTTGAGCACAGTTAAAATTGTTGAAATAAATTGGAGACAGCAATCAGTGCAACCCCACTACTTGGATTTTCACTAGTGGGAGTGTCACGATCTCGTAGTTATGAAACGCGAGTTCATTATGCAGTTACTAGGAGATTATCTAAGTTCATTTATTTTAGTTTTAAGCCCTTTTACGTTTTGGTAGAGGAACTGAGTATTGACTATGTCGTTAGAAACATTTAGTTTTTTAAGCTTCCTTACGATTCATGGAGCAACTTTGATAAATTTAATAGTAAATTAATATTTTCCATTGTT
This sequence comes from Homalodisca vitripennis, assembly GCF_021130785.1. NCBI lineage: Eukaryota > Metazoa > Arthropoda > Insecta > Hemiptera > Cicadellidae > Homalodisca > Homalodisca vitripennis. The sequence goes on along the minus strand of NW_025779609.1, from coordinate 92,263 downwards.
GATACGTGTTTGCAAGTTCTCAAAAATGTTCCTAATATGAAATTCTGTCATGATGGGTTCTATCATATGATCTAGTTACTTCAGGATAAATGTGGTTTTGATGGAGTCGAGTCTTAATACTAATACTCAACATCCCAGTAGCAACGCAGGTTCTGCTAAGTCACTCACTGCGCAGTCACTTGTACCGCATGTAAATTGGTCACTGTGATCAGCACTCCCACTCCTGATGGCCACCTAGACAATCACGTATTAAAGTGTGGCTCACATGGCAACCACACAATTATGTTATCCACCTGACAAACCGGGTTGGACGATTAGTGCAGGCACTGCAATATTTAAAAAAGTAGACTAAAACAGTGTCTATGTTACATTTTATCCTGCCATGCAATCGAAATTGAAACGTAATTCCAGAACTTTAATCACTCATAAAATGAACAGACTTGAAAGGCGTACGCTAGGTTTGAATTAGGTTTCAAAAACCTTGGCATCGCACAAGTTTTATCAATCAGTAGTTTCTCACGTCACTAAGCGATTATCCTCTGAGAGCAGATTCAATTTTTGTAGGTCGTTTAAAATGATTTCAATCAATTAAATTTCAATGTAATTAAAAGAAATACTTAAAAGATATTTTGATTGTGTCACTTTGATTTTAAGGTAAAGAATATATATCATCCATAAAGATATTTCATATAATAAAAGATCAAACCCATTAAAAATAATTCAAGGAAGATAAACATTAAAGCTGTTGTCTTCAGAAACTAATTACAAACTCTGAACATCGAACTGTCACCAAACTTGGTCAGTTGGCGTCTTGGATATCTTGAAACTTCTATCTTGTAAAACTGTAACTGCTATTTGTTTTTAAACTATATATATATATATATATATATATATACTAGCAGACCCGACAGACGTTGTCCTGGACACACGTCTTTAATTCGAAAATTTTAAACTTTGATTAATCTGTAACAATCTGAGCTGTTTTGATAAAAATGTCAATTAAAAAGTTATTACAATATCTAACTTCATTACATGTACATTTAATCACACTTCGACCAACCGATAGTGTGTGAGTTTAACATGAGTGATGTGAAATGTAGAGGATGTTGTAAATGAAAACTTACTTAATCTGAAGGTAAAAAAGTTGAAACAAACTATTTTATAACAGGTATATTTTTCAATTTACAACTTAATTTATCGTAATGCCATTGAATGTACAATATTTTTGTTAATCCTTCAGGAGTATACACAAACAAATTGGATGGTTTTCCGATAAGGCTGAAGTATAATAAGTGGCCTCCATCACAATCGAATTAATTGATATTTCTGATTAGTCTATCTAAACTACCGAATTTCATGACCTTTATATTTATATTTCTTGTGTGCGTGTGTATGGAGCTGAACTCCTCCCAAACGGGTGGACCATCTTGGAATGTTTTACATTAGATCCAGCAGAATGCGGTACGATCAAAGTTTTGAATGTTTTCATTTTAATTCCTGGTTTTACCAACAGTTTGTGCTGCTATCAAATATGTGTGTTGTTTTGTAACATCGTGTAATTATTGTGTGAGTTATAATTGTAATATTACATTAATAGAGATTGAAGATGTTTGAAGTACATATAAACTATAGTTATTTTATTGAAGTTATTGAACTAATTTTGAAAATTTATTGAACGAAGTGAGTATATTGGTCGCATAACCTAAGTAGCATACAAATCAAAAGGTTGTGTTTCTGTGTGTGAATAACTATTGTTAACAGTTTGGTTACATAAGTTCAAATTCAGTAGTATACAAATCATGTGAGTGAACAACCATTGTTAATAGTGTAGGAATTGGTTTTAAATTAAATTCTGTTGGATAAAAAGAAATATAAATAATTTGATTGTGATGGTGGCGGCTTATTATACTTCAGCCTTTAAATAACTATAATCTAATTCGGATTGTCATTTTAGTAGTTTAGATAGGCTATTCAGAAATATCTATAATTCAATTGTGATTGTGGCCACTTATTATACTTCAGCCCTATAGGGAATACTTATTTAAAAATTTTGATAAATGAAATTCTGTTGGCCAGTTCCAACACAATACTGTAATTTTAAATAAGTATAATATAATTCGGTAGTTTAGATAGACTAATCAGAAATATCAATAATTCAATTGTGATGGTGGCCGCTTATTATACTTCAGCCTTTAAATAACTATAATCTAATTCTGATAGTAGTTTAGATAGGCTATTCAGAAATTTCAATTATTCGATTGTGATGGAGGCCACTTATTATACTTCAGTCCTATCGCAAAACCATCTAATTTGTTTGTGTATACTCCTAAGCATTAACAAAAAATATTGTACATTCAATGGCATTATGATAAATTGTTGTGAATTGAAAAAAATACCTGTTATAAAATTGGTTATTTAAAATTACAGTATAGCCTAGTATCGGAACTGGCCACAGAATTGAATTTAAAACCAATTCCTACACTATTAACAATAGTTATTCACACATGTGAATTGTATGCTACTTAATTTGAACTTATGTGACCACTTTTGACTGCAGATTAAAAATTGAAATACCAACAAATTATTTTAAATCCAATTAGTTTAAAACTTGATTATTTAAACTGTTAACATCAGTTACTGACACATAGAAACACAACCTTTTGATTTGCATGGTACTAAGGTTACGACCAATATACTCACTTCATTAAATTTGCAAAATGAGTTCAATAACTTCAATAAATAACTATAGTTTTTTATGCACTTCAAACATCTTCAATCTCTATTAATGTATTATTACTGTTCAGTACTTATTTCTTAGTTAACGGCTGGTGTTGTTACTGGCCCGAGATGACGTCACCGACTCGCAGCCCCTTCTCCAACCCCTTCAAGATAAGAAGACGCGGCTCATTATTCTCTCCGCAGGCGGCGTACTGGACACACGCTGCTGCCCGCATTCCACCCCAATACATGAACAGTTTCACGTTTATACAGCTCTATTTTGTTTTTATGTATTTCAAGTCAATATAGTTACTTTATTTACCCTCTCGGAGTGAATCATTCCCCTTGTTGTCCACCGCTCTCCATCTACAAGACCTACACAAGACTTCTGGTGATCCTGGACTCCCCGCTGCCCTGGCCGAGGACCTCGACGACCCCGTTCTACGAGACTCCCCCAAGGTACATCACCAGTCGTTTTTATTTCGGCTATACCGCGGTTACGGCTCTTACTCAAAGACCGTACATTTGGTCCTTCGAGCCGGATCAGCTGGTCCTATACGAACGCTTCAGTTTCATGCAAAAAACAGTCCACTAAGTTTAACATTTAATTTGAGTTCAAATCAAAACTCAACCGCCTCATGAAACAAACCTGATTAGCATTAAAAATAAAATTAGCATTTAAGCTAAGTTTCGTGAACTGAACTATAGAGCCAGACAGACAGGTACAGAACTGCAGGTTATGTTTATTGATTGCGCTGCTTATCGGCCGCTATGTGATTGTCGCTCAGCTGATCGAGTATTTCTGTCCGCCGACCGGACGCTCTTATCTATTTTGAGCAACTTATCTGTCAGCTGTTTCTATTTAAAACTAATAATTTTCTATCACTGAGGGAATCATTCTTATTTTCTTAATCACTCACTATCTAATATTATTTCTGTGTCACTGTTTTGTTTGAAGATTACTTGTTTTATTTTTGTCAAGGTTTACTAAATTAGTTTGTAAGCAGGTTAATTTAGTAAATAAGGATTCTGTCTTCTGTAGGGTGTTTTTTCATATTTTGTATTTAATTAGTGTTTAAAAATATGGCTTCTACAAAACTAGAACAATGTGTGAAAAAGAGAGAAAGGTATTTTCAAAGGTTACAGCTGTGTTTTGATTTAATCAAGGAACTTCCAGGTGAAACTAATGATTTTGTCGCTAGGTATTCAAATTTAAAGTCTTTGTACTCAGACTTTGAAGCCCTTTCAGAACAGATGGATAATCTTAATCTTGAATTAGATGACCCCAAGGACACTGTAGATACTAGTTCCGCCTTCAAGCAGTTTTATACCATGTACTATAAATGTAACGCCACCTATGATGTTATTGTAGCTACTAAGACTAAAACTGTCGATGTAGATCTCTCACAAACCTCACTTGTAAAAACCTAAGCTTCCGCAAATAGATATAAGTAAGTTTGGTGGACAGTTAGAGCAGTTTAATTCCTTCAGATCTCTGTATGATAATTTAATTCACAATACCTCCATGGCCCTTATTGAAAAGTTTAGTTATTTAAAAAGCTTACTGGAAGGCCCTGCTCTGTGCATTGTTGAAGCCATACCCTTTGATCCAGCTAACTACACTCTAGCCTATGACACTCTAGTGGAACGCTACACTAATCCACGCCTCCTAGCTAGTTTTTATCTTAATAAAATACTTGATCAACAACCTGTAAAGACCCCTAGTCTAAGTAGCCTAAGACAGATCGTAGATGTGTTTCACTTAAATGTTCAAGCATTGAAAAGTCTAAATATCAGTGACTTGTCTGGTTTTATGCTCTTGCAACTAGCTTTACGCCTCTTAGACAATAATACTAGAAAAGCGTTTGAACTAGAAGTGAAATCCAAACAGTTTCCTATATTGGAAGACCTTATGGAGTTTCTTCGCGCTCAGTGTACCGTCTATGAACTCACCAAAGAAACACACAAAGCTAGTGTAGTTACGTCAAGACCACCCGCACCCCTTCCCCGCAAGGCGTTGTTCTCAGCTCAACACGGTGCTTCACATTCAGAGAAGACTAACTCGTCGCCTTGTCGCCCTGCCTCTCAGTGTCCTATGTGTAAAAATAACCATCAACTTTACCGCTGTGACCAGTTTATTGCTTTGCCCTTACATGAACGTTATAATTCTGTGCGCTCATTTAAACGATTTTTTTCATGTCTTGGGTCACACCATGTGTCTGCGTGTACTTCAAATGCGAGTTGTAGATTTTGTAAAAGTAAGAAACATCACTCTCTACTCCATGACAAGCGGGTCTCCACTCCGCCGCCCGTCCACTCAGACGCACCTCACTCTCACATCTCTACACCTGCGTCACCCCCCTCAGTAGTCGGCGCTTCCGCCGCCGCGCCTACACCTCAGACAACCGCACCCGTTCAAACACTGTCCTGTCAGTCTCAGCGAACTAACACAAGAAATGTTGCTTTGTTAGGCACCGCTCAAGTACTCATTCAAGACGATTTAGGTCATTGGCAAACGTGCAGAGCTGTCATTGACGGAGGTAGTCAAATCAACTTTGTCACTCAATCATTAGCTCAGACTTTACGACTACCTATCAAAAGGTGTAATGTTAACATTTCAGGCATTGGTCAACAATGTGGCATAAACACAAAAGGCCTCGTTACTTGCAACATAGCCTCTCGCTACAACAGCGACGTCCAACTACAGTTGGATGCAGTTATCATTTCTAAGATAGCATCTAATCTTCCTACAGCCCCGCTTTCAGAATCTCTAAGGCAGAGATTCAATTCTTTGATTCTAGCAGACCCTGACTTTAATCATCCTGCTAAAGTTGACATTCTCTTTGGAGCTCAAGCTTTCACAGACATGCTTACCAATGAACTTTCCATCATCAAAGGGCAGCCTACCGCGCTGCACACAATATTTGGTTGGGTTCTCATGGGTGATGTCCCCATGGAATCACCTTCTCACCAACGAAACTCTCTCTTTGTTTCATCGTCTCTAAGCACTGATCGACTCCTTGAACAATTCTGGGAAATGGAAGAAATCAATTTTCCAAAACCCCTCAGTCCCGCTGATCAGTTCTGTGAAGATCATTATCAATCAACCATCTCTAGAGACGAAAACCGGACGATATGTAGCCTCATTACCCTTCAAAAATGGCGTCCCCTCTGACCTAGGCTCCACACGAGAAATAGCTCTTCGCAAGTATCTCCAACAGGAAAGACGGCTTGAAAGAAAGCCGGGAAATCTCGCTCATTATTCAGACAATTTACAAAACTATGTTGACCTAGGTCACATGTGTCTCGCCCCTCAGCCCTCTCCATATGTCCTCACACATCACGGAGTTGTAAAAGAATCATCTTCATCTTCACCTCTTCGAGTTGTCTTTAACGCCTCTGAAGTAAGTGACACGAATCAGTCTCTTAATAAATTGCTGTTGACTGGACCCAAGCTCCAAGCCGACATCGGAACTGTTATCTCTATATTTCGATTGCACCCCATCGCTCTGACATGCGATATAAAACAAATGTATCGAGCCATAAAAGTTGCTCCTTCTGACCGCAAATACCAACATTTGTTTTGGCGTTCTGACCCTTCTGGCCCTGTCCAAGAATGGGAACTTCAACGATTAACTTTTGGTCTCTCATCAAGCCCTTTCATCGCCCTTCGAACTTTGAAGCAACTAGTTCTAGACGAAGGTCCTAACTACCCCAATGCTGCAGAAGTGCTAAACTCGTCCTGCTACATCGATGACATCGTCTGTGGTGCCTCTTCGGAACACGCAGCCCTTCAATTGTTTGATGAACTCAATCAACTCTGCGTATCTGGTGGTTTCGAACTTCACAAATGGGCTAGTTCAAGTGTTTCCGTTCTCAACACCATCCCTTCTGACCACAGAGAAAGACCACATCCCCTTGGATCCATTCACTCCATCAAAGTACTAGGACTTGAATGGGACCCTTCCACGGATTGTTTTCACTACGCTATTACCCCTGTAAATAAAACTCCGACCAAACGAAATGTCTTATCTCAAGTTGCCCGAGTGTATGATGTCAACGGTTTCATCAGTCCAGTTATCTTCACACTAAAACACTTGCTTCAGCAAATATGGGTTGGAAAATTAGACTGGGACGATCCACTCCCAAAACATCTACACATTGTTTGGGATAAATTTGTCAAAGAACTTCCACTTATGTCACAAATAAATATCCCTCGCTATATCCTCAGTACGTACATATCCGTCCAACTCATAGGTTTTTCAGACTCTTCTCAGAAAGGCATGTGCTCGGTATTGTATCTAAGAGTCGAATGTGAAAAACAAAACTACCGGATGTAGCCTATTGCATTCTAAAACCAAAGTTGCTCCACTCAAACCACTAACGATACCCCGCTTGGAATTATGCGCAGCGTTGCTCCTCTCCCAACTGGTAAAAGCTAACCAGAAGCTTATCACCAAACTACAGATATCAGATATATTTTTATTCACAGACTCAATGAATGTTCTTGGTTGGATAAGAACACCTCCGCACCTTCTAGAAACTTTCGTCTCAAACCGAGTTTGTAAAGTAACGGAAAACACGTCTATTGATGTTTGGCGTCACATTTCAGGAGACAACAATCCCGCAGATTGTGGCACTAGAGGTCTGATGCCCTCTGGCTTACTTGATCACCCGCTTTGGTGGCATGGCCCCTCTTTTCTACTAAATGAAATTTCCTCTTGGCCTGTATCACCTGGAAAAAGCTCCTCTGAAGTAATTGAGATCAAGAAAACACCATTTAGCAATACACTAACAACTAACGTTATACCACCAAACGATCTGTACCAGTGGATAAATCGATTTTCTTCACTCACGAAACTACAAAATGCAATGAGTTATGTACTAAGATTCATTCATAACATCCGATCCAGACAGTCTGCTAAACGTTTTGGTCCTTTATCTGTAAATGAACGAACCGAAGCCCTTGCTCAATGTGTAAAACTCGTTCAAAAGCAACACTATTCTCCAGAAATAAAAGCAGTCAATCAAGGAAAGCCATGCTCTCCTTCGCTAAGAAAACTCACACCATTTTTATCATCTGATACCCTCATGGTGGGGGGTAGACTGAAGTTTTCTCCCTTGCCTGAGTCTTCGAAGCACCCTGTTTTGATTCCTTCTCAAAGTCACTTCGCAACTCTATTGTGTGATCACTATCACCTGTACTCTCTTCATGGTGGTCCCAAAATAGTTCAATCTCTTATTCAACGCCGCTACTGGATTCCTGGTGCGAGAAATCTCATCCGAAAACGCATTTTTCGATGTCTCACTTGCTTTAGAATGAAAGCAAAACCCACACAACCCCTAATGGCAGACTTGCCCCCCTCTCGCTTCAAGCAAACGCGATGCTTCACCAACGTTGGATTGGATTTTGCTGGTCCCTTTCTTGTTTAAAGAAAGTACTAGAAGAAACGCAAAATTGTCTAAATGCTACATTGCTCTTTTTGTATGCATGACAGTCAAGGCTGTTCATCTAGAACTAGTCCACTCTCTCAATACTGAATCTTGTCTAGCCGCAGTCGACCGTTTTATTGCTAGAAGAGGTTTATGCCGCAACATATATTCTGATCAAGGCCGCAACTTCATTGGTGCTGCTCGTCAGCTTCAAGAAGTTTATTCTCTACTCAAGAACTCCACGCCACTGATCTCAGACCACTTAGCCAAGAACGAAATCCATTGGAACTTCAATCCACCCTGTGCTCCGAACTTTGGTGGTCTCTGGGAAGCTGTAGTGAAGTCTACCAAGCATCATCTGAAGAGAATAATACAAAACCACCACTTCACTTCAGAAGAATTCTCGACATTCTTATGCCGCATTGAAGCTGTTCTGAACTCCAGGCCGCTCTGCGCACTTCCATCATCACCTGACGACGACTTCAACTACTTGACTCCAGGCCATTTCCTCACTGGAGATCTTCTGCTGTCACGTCCAGAAGAGGACATCACTTCCGAGCCACTCAATCTTCTATCTCGTTGGCAACAAGTGTCTCGCGCCACTCAACACTTCTGGAAGAGCTGGAAGAAAGACTACCTCTACTCGCAAATCCAACGCCCAAAATGGACTGAACAAACTACAAATGTAAAGGAAAATGACCTAGTATTAATGTACTCTAGCAATAGTGATCCTCTAACTTGGCCCCTAGGTAGGATTATCAAAGTGTTACCTAGCTCTGACAACATTGTTCGTGTGGTCCAAGTGAAAACCCCGTCAGGTATTGTAACCCGTCCTGTAAATAGGTTGGTTGTTTTACCTAATGTTTAGTCATAATCTCCTTAGTGTACATATAACTCCATTTTCTATTCATATTTAGCTCTTAATTAATGATAAATTGACTCAGGTATGTTTCATGACGAATGGTAAATTTTCTTCAATCATAACGTATTCTTTTCTTACTTGGGTCAAAAAATGTCCTTTTTTGGGTGGGGGGAATGTTCAGTACTTATTTCTTAGTTAACGGCTGGTGTTGTTACTGGCCCGAGATGACGTCACCGACTCGCAGCCCCTTCTCCAACCCCTTCAAGATAAGAAGACGCGGCTCATTATTCTCTCCGCAGGCGGCGTACTGGACACACGCTGCTGCCCGCATTCCACCCCAATACATGAAACAGTTTCACGTTTATACAGCTCTATTTTGTTTTTATGTATTTCAAGTCAATATAGTTACTTTATTTACCCTCTCGGAGTGAATCATTCCCCTTGTTGTCCACCGCTCTCCATCTACAAGACCTACACAAGACTTCTGGTGATCCTGGACTCCCCGCTGCCCTGGCCGAGAACCTCGACGACCCCGTTCTACGAGACTCCCCCAAGGTACATCACCAGTCGTTTTTATTTCGGCTATACCGCGGTTACGGCTCTTACTCAAAGACCGTACAATTACAATTAGCACTTAGCTCAAGGGTGGACCATCTTGGAATGTTTTACATTGGATCCAGCAGAATGCGCTACGATCACAGTTTCAAATGTTTTTTTATTTTAATTCCAGGTTTTACCAACAGTTTTGTACTGCTATAAAATTTGTGTGTTGTTTTGTAACATCGTCTAATTATTTTGTGAGTGCTAATTGTAATATTACATTAATAGAGATTGAAGATGTTTGAAGTACATAAAACACTATAATTATTTATTAAAGGTATTGAACTAATTTTGAAAATTTATTGAACGAAGTGAGTATATTGATCGCACAACCTCAAATAACCTAAGTAGCATACAAATCAAAAGGTTGTGTTTCTATGTATGAATAACTATTAAGTGTGAACAGTTTGGTCACATAAGTTCAAATTAAGTAGCATACAAATCACATCAGTGAATAACTATTGTTAATAGTGTAGGAATTGGTTTTACATTAAATTCTGTTGGCTAATCAGATATATCAATAATTCAATTGTGGCCGCTTATTATACCTCAACCTTTAAATAACTATAATCTAATTCATGTATACTCCTGAGGGAGTAACAAAAATTATTGTACATTCAATGGCATTACTAAAAATTAAGTTGTGAATTGAAAAAAATACCTGTTATAAAATTAGTTATTTAAAATTACAGTATAGCCTAGTATCGGAACTGGCCAACAGAATTTAATTTAAAACCAATTCAAACACTATTAACAATAGTTATTCACACATGTGATTTGTATGCTACTTAATTTGAACTTATGTGACCAATTTTGACTGGAGATTAAACATGTAAATTACAACAAATTATTTTAAATCCAATTAGTTTAAAACTTGATTATATAAACTGTTAACAATATTCACACACAGAAACACAACCTTTTGATTTGTATGCTACTTAGGTTATTTGAGGTAGGCCTATGCGACCAATATACTCACTTCAATAAATTTGCAAAATGGGTTCAATAACTTCAATAAATAACTATAGTTTTTTATGCACTTTAAACATCTTCAATCTCTATTAATGTATTATTACAATTAGCACTTAGCACAATAATTACACAATGTTACAAAACAACACTCAAATTTGATAGCAGCACCAACTACTGTCGACTGTTAAGACAACCTGGAATTAAAATAGAAAAACATTATGGCTGTGTTGTAATATTATAATGTTTACATAGAACAATTGGTGAAACTTCATCTTTGCAATATGTATTACACTACTAATCAAGCACTTTACAATAACAATTTTTCTAAATTTTAAATGTAAACAAATGTTTCTGCCTCTTTGATGAACTTCAGCTGAAAGTATTAACAGTAATTGTTAAGTAACAGTTCACTTTGTATTACGTGTCGTGGCGCAGTCTGGCGGATCCAATGTAAAACACTCCACCATCAACAACAATTTATTATAAAAAAATTAATTAAATAAAACTATTAAAATTGGACCGAATTATGAACCTAAACCATTCTAGGATCCAACTGAAGACACACAAAAAGTTTCATTAAAATCGGTCCACCCGTTTAGGAGGAGTTTAGTAACATACACACGCACACAAGAAATATATATAAAGATATATATATATATATATATATATAAAACTTTTAATAAATTACTGTATATTTACAATTTTCTTTCCACTGGCACTATATTTTGGTAAAAACCGTTTTCAGGCGCATAAATGGTAAAAATATAAACGAACATAATACAAACAAAAGTAAATAAAGCGTGAATAAATATTAATAAATACAGATGACATGATGAAATAAATATATCTTCCATACGTTGAATTAAAATTTTGACGTTTTTTTGTCTAAGTTACCTGATGTTAAGTCCTTGTTGATGTTTGAGTGCTTGTAGTGTTCTGAGGGAAGTGTACCCTGGGATATCGTTAGAATATAAATAAATAAATATATATATATATATATATATATAAGTAGATAGTAATATGGCGGTCCTAGCGCACTTTCGGAGCCAACAGAAAATCAAGGGAAAATACTGTTTAAAGGACAATAAACGAATCTGTAAAATCAAAACAGTAACTCACGAATGAAAAATTAACCGAATCTATAGCTGTTTGCTTCTACTTTCTCAAATCAATCTATTTGAAATGTCTGCTACGAATAAACTATAAATTAAAACTTATAAACGGAAAAAATGGAATTTGCTAACAATCACTCGAGAAGTCGGGGAGAATGTGAGTAAAACCACATTCTTTTGACGAGGTTCTTCATTTAATTTCTCCAAGTGTACTATAAAATCATCGAGGATTTCAGGCTTAAAATCGTAATCAAATTCAACATCCAGATAATGAAAAAATACAGGTAAAATCTTCTCATAATAAACATGTGTATCGATACCTACAAACCTAATGTATTCTTTGAAAAGGGAAAAAATAATTTTTTCAACGGTTATAAGAGATAAGTAAAAATGTTTATTCTGTTTTCTAAATTCTGTAACAAATTTTGTTTGTTTTTTACCTCCATATTGCAATTTTGTAAGCAGATTATTCAAATGTGTTAATTTATTTCGAAATTTCTTAGGTTTAGGTCTTTCGTACAAAATTAAATTACAACCTCTATAAACTAAATATCTTTTATCGATAATTTCTCCTCTATTAAAACACTTGTAACAGTTGGCATTATACTCTTCCATTTAAACAGAAAGATTTTTTGTTTAAATGGAGATTATGGAACTAAGTCTGCCGAGATATAAATTTTTCAACGCAAATGTTTGTGTTTACATTTCTACAACAGAGATAAATAGAAATAATTTTCATTCTATTGTACAACTATTTAGGATATTTTGTCTATGACTACAAAGATTATTCCGGAAGAAATCGAGATTTTTTATCAGCAAAAGAGTATATTTTTGAAGTTTTAGAAGGAATGAAAGAGAATAATATGAACATCATCAATTATTGTAAAAGACAAAATGAATGATTGTGTCTCTGGTGTAGTGTTGTTAGTGTGCGTGTTTGCGCTATGGGGAATCACATCACATTCAACTTCTACGGTGTCTATTGTTTAGAGGACTTGGCCCTGCACTGCTACTGTCCAACCAAGTTAATGGCTAGGAGCTGTAATTCGGGTCTTAGACTCTGGAATTTTTTTGTTCCCAAGTCTCATTTTTTCTTTGGTAACTACTGTGTAGAAGTTGATGGAGAGATTCAATTAGGGAATTTGTGTCGGGTGTTTTGTAAGTGTAATGTTGTATTAATGAACGATGTGAATGATGAATGTAATGAACGAATTAAGGAAGAGAAGGAATTAAGGAATGAAGTGGAAAGGTGAGGAAGCAAATGGCGCGCCAACCACAGTTGTCATTACTCGGCTTGTTCTATAGTCATTACACTATGGCCACTCGTGTAAAGACTTGTCCCCAACCACTGAACGACAACCATGTCTTCCTCAATAAAAAGCGCGCCTGAAGCTCTGGGATTTGAACCCAGAACCTCAGGCTTTGAAGGCAAGCGTCTTACCAACTGAGCTACGGAGAGTCTCGAAAGTTATAAGCTATATCTCTGCTATATAAGTTGTTCAATTAGGAGTGCTAGTTTACAAGTTTATTAATAATTTTATATTTCAAAAACCACTCAACCGATTTTAATGAAATTTGGTACACATATAGTAAATACTTAACTCTTTCGACTTAACTTATCCATAAGGGTGAAATCATCCCCTATTTCTTAATATTCATAAAAAAAATAAAAAAAATTATCAGAAAAATCTGAAACTTCAAAAACAAGCGAGTTCAACTTAAAATTTCATGAAAATAACAAAATTTTCAAAAAACTACCCCCCAATCATCCCTTATCTTAAAACTGCTTATATCTCGAGAACTATTGGAGCTTTTTTGCTGAAATTTGGTATATAGGATCAGTAAATATTAAAGTATTTTTTTAAATCATAACTTCCGGTCCAACCCTTAAGATGACCTTGGAATAGTTTTTTGTTAATATCATCCCCATTTTTTAAGATATTCTTTTGAAATTAAAAATGAATACTTATATCAATGTCTTTAATAATTCTGTAAAGTTGTAGAATTATCCAATGAATAATATAGACAATAAGACGATTTTTTCAAAAATTTTACTGAATTTCTCTAATATCGTTCTTAATCACATCATAGGCTAAAAATTTCTCAGAAACCACAACCACATAACAAATCGCGTTTGTAACAGCTTTTTGAAAATCCATATTGATAATTATATCGTTCTTTGAACCAGAAATATTTGTCATACTCTTTGTTGTATCAATGACATAAATAGGTCTATTCGCTAAAAATTCTTTAGGATTGTAATACATTTCCTTATTATTACAGTAAACTTTCTTAAAATCTTGATACATCTGATACATGATTCTGAAAAGACCTCCTGAAATGTTTAAATTTTGTAATTCATCTGGATAATAAGAACCGTTCAATTTTACTCTGATATTTTTTACATCCAAACTATCAAACTTTGAAGGATTTTTTTCTTGATTATTCTGTCTATCTGTTTGAAAACCTATGATAACGAACTTGGGATTGAAGATATTTCTATAAATATTTGTAATATCGAACGAATAAGTTGTTCCGGAAATACCTTTTTGTTCAATACATTGCCAATCTAGAAAATTAAACATAATGTTTTGACTTTTTGTAATTTCATCAATCAACCTAATTTTACTCGTGGTTTTATAATCAATCATTGGAACTCTAATAAAAAAATCTGTAATTGTTATTTTTCCATCAACAGGCATAACATTTCCAGTTGCAGTCTTCAGAATCACATCATTGTCTTCTGCTCTTATAAAACTTAGATAAAATCCTCCTTTATAGATCGGAATAGTAACATTTTCAAAAAATCCTAATCCAAAATGAGATAAATTTCCAGCTGCTTCAAAAACACCAAATTTAAAATCTGATTCAAAGCCATTAGAAGTTTGAGAAATAACATCACTTTTTGAATACGAAATAGTTCCTTTAATTGTGCTTAATTGGCCACAGTTTTCGACTTCTTCTATCAATTTATTGTGTTTTCTTACTTCAATCTTAGAAAATAAAAACGGTATAAAATTATCGATTAATCTAACATTATCAGTTCCAAGATATGCTTGACCATCTTGTTTTGTTAAAGTTCCAGAAATATAAAACTGGAAGTTAGACGAGCAAAAGTTATCTCCAAAATCAATATTAAACTCAGTTCTTTTATTCGGTTCATTCAAATGTTGTTTACTAATTGGATAGAAATTTTTAAACTCCGCCCTTTCAATATCACTAGCATATTTTCTGTAGTCCGCCATTTAATAAGAGAAAATTTAGAAATTGTAAACATCATGTATAAGAAAGATATCATTTTTTCATCGATCTAATGTACGTTTTTATAAGAAAAGATATAAATTTTAGTCATTTTTAATGATCTACTTCGTTATATTCGGGATTCTCTTCCTTAAATTTTGCGATCTCGGTCACATATTTCAATAAAATCTGCACAGGATAGTAACCACTATCTATAATGTTATTCCAATCAACTGTATCTTTATTTTCATCCAAAAATTTTATACTCAAGTGTTGATAGAGACAAAGAACAGACATATGATCTTTTAATTGATAATGTATATTTTCTTGAATGAACTCTGGGGACAGATTTTGATATTTAGCAATGTTATACCAATTCAATTTGTTTACGTATAATCTCATCATATCTTCGGATAATTCATATTTTTGAGAAATATCATCCCAATGTTCTTTTTTCAAATCTCTTTCGTGTTGCATTATAAAAAGATCGAAAGCACTGTAATGTCCCGCCATCTCTATTTATTAAGAAAAAATTTCAAGTTTTTATAAATTGGCTCTTTTTAGTGTTACATTCAGCACATTTTCCAGAAACTCTTTTAACTCCATTGATATTTGCATAGTATTTTATATCTTTTGTTTCAGTTTTTGCCTTACACCTCACACAATATATGAGCGCCATTTATAAAGGAGAAATTTTGTCATCATAGCCGCCTAATCCATTAAATCTGTTATCAATATTTTCAAAAGTTTTATTAACATCTTCTTTAAATTTATTAAAGTTTT
This sequence comes from Homalodisca vitripennis, assembly GCF_021130785.1. Taxonomy (NCBI): domain Eukaryota; kingdom Metazoa; phylum Arthropoda; class Insecta; order Hemiptera; family Cicadellidae; genus Homalodisca; species Homalodisca vitripennis. Next base: position 76,543 of record NW_025779609.1, on the reverse strand, counting down.
CTTCTAGTTTATTTACTTTATCGAGATGTAAAGAGTATTGATCATCTATTCTTTTAAGTAATTCATTATTATGTGTTACTTTCTCATTGAAACGTGTACCAAAATTTTCAAAAAAGTTTACTTTCTCATTGAAACGTGTATCAAAATTTTCCAGAATTTTTGTAACTGCTTCACTAACTAATTCATTAACATTATTTTTATATGTATTAAAGTTTTCTTCTAGTTTATTTACTTTATCAAGTAATTCACCAACATCGTCTACTGATCTTCTATTTCTGGCTTCTAACTTGTCCATAGACTTCTGTTGTAAAATCTTTAACATGCTGTTTATGATTCTCATAATTTTGTTTTAGTTCATTAAACATTTTAATAGGATCTTCTAATTGAATCATTACAACAACATCAAATGGATTAATTCCTTTACTAACACTGCTAATTCTTTTTCCTTTAAAATCTAAGGCATTTTTAACATTCGGATCATGTAAATCAACAATATCGATGTTTTCTGATAATTTTAGAGGTTTTAAAATTTGTTCTTTAACAACAACATCATGTTTGTCAATACCAGGTCGAACACCGACAATTCTTTTTTTATTAGCCAAACTAACATAATTCTTTTCAACTTTGATCGCTTCAGTAATTTTATCAGCTTTTTCGATATGAGACATTAAATTGGTAAATAATTTTTTTACACCATCATCAACTTCTTTTTCCAATGTTTTTATTTTATCAGCAACTTAATTTGAACTCATGAAATTTGCAAGTTTGTTATCATATTCTGCTTTAAAATCTTCAATCTCGACAGCAAACATATCTGAATCTGGAAGGTTTTGTAATAAATTTTCTAACTTGTTATCAAACTCATTTCTCAAACTATCAAAATTCAAACTATTATCTACATTTTGAATAATTTGTGTTCCAAATACGTCAAAAATATTTTGTGAATCCATATTTATTAAGTAATAATTTGTTAACAACTTCTTTAAAATCTTTACCAGTACTCAGTTCATTCAAAACAAAAACACATAAATAACCACAAATTGGGGGATCTTTATAATCTTGAATCTGAGAATCATTGTAGTAGACGCTTGATTTTTTCAAATATTTAATCAATTCTATAGGTGGTTTGTCCTGAATTCTTCCATACGAATCAAAATAACATGCATTCTTATCATTTTTATAATAACAAATCCAATGCGTTCCACTTCCCATAATCGAGTCTAAATTCACAATTCCACATTCAAATTTCTTAACTTTTTCAGGTAATGTATCTCTCATGAAGATTCCTCTAAAATGTTTAATATTTTTGCAGATTTCTTCCAATTCCCCGAATGTTAAAGGTTTGATTTCAAATTTTTTTTAATGTTTGATTTCACGTAATTCAAAGTTTCTTCATCTAATCCAGATCCTGTAACATCTTCCAACTCTTTATCTAACCAATTTAAAATGTTTCGAACAATAGGAATCACATCCTTTTTAACGATTGGAGCAGCTTTACGAACATAAGGAACAACATTTTTAACAACTGGAATATTTTCTCCAAAATCTAATAAATCTTTCAAAAGTCCACCATTTTTAAGTTCTTTCAACTGATTATAAGAAAATTCTATTCTGGTTCCTTTATTGTTTTTCTTATGTTTTTCGAGTTTATTGTATTGTATATTTGTTAAAAATATCTTATCTTCGCCATTTTTTAGTTTATCTATTTTAAATTGAATACTAACGGGTATTTTCTTCTTAAAAGCGGATTTTATTTTTTCTTTCTGATTTTTGCTGAAATTTACATTCACCTCCATTTATATAGTTAAAATTTCAAGTTCTCTTCGATTCCCATTCCTAGTTTTCTCTTCAAAAACATTGCTCCAGCTGTTGGAAGCGCAACAAATCTTTCACCTAAACTAGCATCTTTTGATAAAAATCTATCCATTGCTTTATCTTGCAAAACTTTATCTGCTATATGTCTGGAATTTGTGTCTCTATGTTTTGCATAAAAAATATCGTGTTCCATAGCAGCTTGATCTAATTTATTTATACCAGGATCTCCTCTTTTTAGTCTTTTTTCGAGTTTTGTGCCAGGCCCCAGATACTGATAAGTTGGTACGTGTAATTCAAAAGGTAAATTGTTGATAAAATCATTCAAAAGTCCGCTACCTTCAATCATAGATGAACTTATTGCCGGCAAAACTCGTTTAAAATATTTAATTCCATCAGGTTTTTCAATCATTTCATCAAGTTTGTTCGAAATAAAATCCTTAATCGCTTTCTTTTCGTTCAAAAAATTGTTGTTTCCAGCCTTTTCTTGAGCATAAATATAATTTATAATTCCATCGAGTTTTGTCAAATCGTCGATATATCTGTACTCAATCTTATTATCATTGTATTTTCTTACACCTGATCCTTCGATTCGTTTTTTCCCAAATTGGTTTAATTAATTTAATATATTTTTTACCTCTACTTGACTTAGGCTTCTTAGTAGATGGATCATTATTTTTGTAAATTGAGTCAGATTCCCATAAAATTTCTGTATACTTTTTCAAATCTTCTTCAGAATATAAATTATCTTTTGGAGCGTCATAGTCTGTTAATAATCTCCATAAACCTTGAGTTCCTTCATATGTTTTTTTCATTAATAATGATATCATTATGCTCAAAATTCACGGGCAAATTTCCAATCATAAAACTTCTCTTTTTTCTGTCCCAATACAAACCAAATTTATCATCCTTTGCTCTAGGAAGAAATTTTTTACCAATTTCACCAATTATTATATCCGTTGTTCCAGGACTTATTGGTTCAACTATGGTAGAGTCTTCAATGATTCGAGGTCTAAATGGTGTTGAAGATGGTAATTTTGGCAATTCAAACTCTTCAGATTCTGGAATTGAAATATCGGCAAATTGTCGTACAACTGGAACCAAATTCATCAAATTTTGATTATCACTTAAAACATTTTCAATTTTGCCCTCAACGTTTTTTATTGCAGAAGTTACAGGTTGATTGATTTTTTGAATAAATTCTTGTTCTTTTTCATCAATTCGAATCTGTTCTTTAAATTCTTTGATTAATTTCTTTTCGATTTGATCAAGTTTTTTCGCTTCTTCAGAAGTTACGTTCACCATTTAATTAGAAAAATTTTGAAACGTGAACGTGAACGAGAACGTAAAACGTGAACGTGGAACGTAAAAACGTGAACACGAAACGTAAAACACGAACGTGAAACATGAACGTGAAACGTAAACACGAACGTGAAACATGAACGTGAAACGTAAACACGAACGTGAAACATGAACGTGAACGTGGAACGTGAACAGATTTACCGTTTTTCTGTTATTTTCATAATGTAAATAAAAAGTAAAGATAATGTAAAAATAATTGTAACAAATATTTTATCAAGTAGACCACTGAGCAGCATTTATATTAGAAAATTTATTCAAATATTTACCATTTTTAGGCTTCAAAGTTAGATTAATAGTTAAAAATCCATAGTCTTCTTTCCAAATTTTATCACATAATTCATTAAAGTGGTTAAAACTCATATTAGATCCCACATAATTGTTGTAAATCTTTCTCGAATAGTGATCGTCTTGCTTAAAAACACACAACATATTCAAATTATTTCTAATAACTTGTTTATCAACCTTTGAAAAGCATTGGGAAAGATAGATACAAGATATGTTTTTGTGACGAGACATTACGAAATATTCCTTAATAACGTCCTGATTTTCCAAAATACAATCATCAAAAACGATTAACGAATTGGGTTTACATTCGCTTAACGGAACTATGTCCTCAGAAGCATTATAAAAATGTGATATTTCTTTGCTTAAGTTCTTCTCAATATTTTTGAATCTTTGTTGTAATTTTTGTATACGTCTTGTTCTAAAGATTTACTAAAAACATACAAATTGGAATAAGGAATCAACCTATTGTAGATAAAATTCAATAATAAAGTTGTTTTTCCACATCCACTTGAACCAACAATTAACAATCTGATTGGTTGATCTTTCTTATTTTTCTTCAAACGTTTGAAGTTTTATCTGATCTTTTTGCTTTAAAAATTTCTCCATTTAAATAGCGAAAATGAAGCTGTTCAAGTTGACTTCAGAAAGCTCTCAATTATTTTTAAACTTGGAACATCCTATTCATTTAGAGGAAGAATCAAATTATTTTATCGGTTTAAGCGGTTTTTATTCTGACAATTTTGTAATAAATATTAGTGAAAGTTCTCCTTATTGTATAGGATTTAGTGAGAAGAACATAACAAAATATTATGGTTTAAACAAAGGATATTATACTTTCGATCAAATAAAAAATTCCCTTAAAAATTATCTGAAAACATTCAAACAATCAGATAAATCTTTAAACTTTGACGAAAACAAGTTTGAAATGCAAAAAAAATTATCTCTCTAATAAAATTCAAATAAAATTCAAATAAAATCACCAGTAAGAATAATGTTTTCAGCAATTATTGTAGATTTATTAGGGTTTGTTCAAGAAACTATTGAGCCAAATCAGGTATATTTAGGAAATAAAACGCCAAAATTTAGACCGTTTGATGTAATTGAAGTACATTGTAATCTCGTTGAACCTAGTTTTGAAAATCATACCGAACATCTTCACAAAGAATCAGAAATTTTGTACACTTTCTTTCCAAATGTTGTTTATGGATCAAAAATTAGTGAAAAAACCGAATGAAATTGATTATATTCCAATTAGAAAAAATATTAAAAGAATTCAAAAAATCGTTCTAACTATACAAGACTCTGAGGGAAATTTATTAAATAATGAGAGTAAAACAACAATATATTTAAGATTGTTGAAGCAACGGACATGAATCATGGGGAGCTATTGAATAGCTTACCTTCAAACTTTCAAGAAAACACTGTTTTCAACCTTTACACTCAAATAATAGCTTGTTAAATTTTTTCTATCTAAATGGAGTCTGTTGTGGATCTACTCAATAATCAACTTACATTCAATAATAAAGACATTTGCACGATTGTTGACGAAAATAATGAAATTTGGTTTAAGGCTAAAGATGTTGCAGAAATATTGGAATTTAAAAATACGAGACAAGCTATCATAGATCATGTTAAAGAAAAATACAAAAAAAAGCTTTGAAAACATAGATTCTGACAAGGGTATCGAATCGCGACTCTTACAAAAATTACATCCAGACACTATTTTCATCAATGAACCAGGCATATATTCTCGAAATAAAAATTACTAGTTAAATTTCTTATCTATCTAAATGGAGTCAGTTGTAGACCTACTCAATAATCAACTCAAATTCAATAATACAGAAATTGTTACGATTGTTGACGAAAATAACGAAATTTTGTTCAAAGCAAAAGATGTTGCAGAAATTTTAGAATATGAAAACACGAGGCAAGCTATCATAAATAATGTCGATAATGACGATAAAACAACGTTTGAATGTATAAATTACAGGAGTCTATCCCATAGACCCCGAGAAAATATTCAAAAACATACTATTTTCGTTAATGAATCTGGTTTATATTCTTTAATTTTGAGATCTAATAAGCCAGAATCGAAATTGTTTAAAAAGTGGGTTACAAAAGAAGTTTTGCCAAGTATTCGTAAATTTGGTGAGTACAAACTTGAAAACAAGATTAAATATTTAGAGGACGAAGTTAAACACTTGCAAATTAAAGATGAAATCAAAACGGAAATAATCGCAAAACAAAGTGTAAAAATTGACTTAATGAAACCAGACCTTGTTTGTAAAGATTTTGATAAGAAAAAACACCATGTTTTTGTGTTAATTAAGAAGAATCACATGTGGGAATGGCCTTATTACGTTATCAGAGCTCAGAAACGAGAAATACCAAACCGATTAAAACATCTAAAAATAAATTATCCTGAATTAGAGATTTTGTTCATTGATGACGAACCAAATTCTATCAATCTGTATAACCAAATGAAAGAATCTTTGAATATTTTATACAACGGAAATCATTTTACTACAAATATGACTGAATCTCGACTGATTTATAGAATATCTAAATTGCACGTTGAAAATGTTAAACATTCGAATTATGATAGTTTGTTTGTAAATGTCTTTTAAGATTATAGAATTGTTGAATTTCTCTTCCGCATACGCAATGAACTGGTCCAGCAAAGATTTCTCTAATACATTCTTTACAATATGCTTGTTTTTTATCTTTACTATAATGCTAATTGTTAAATTCAGAAATATTCTTAACTATTTTACAGCGTGTGCATTCTTTCTCTTCTAAAGTTAATTTTTCCATTTTATCATATAATTCTTTTCTATATTTCTTATTACAATCTTTACAATAATAGTATAATCCAACTTTGGTATTCTTATTTTTAGAAAATTCTTCAAAAAGTCTAAATTCTTGACATATTGTACATTTATTTGAGACTCCATTTATATAGAAAAAATTATAGCTTTGACTTTCTCAATTCATATTCGTAAACACTTCCGGTTATTTCTCAATTTTCAAAGTTTCCAAGTTTATTTAATTCGTCTAATATATCTGTTTTATATCCATACGGTACTGTATCGATCTTATTTTCTAGGACAATTCTCTTATCATCTTTAGCGTTCAGTGCTAACTTGTTTATAGTGACGGTGTACAACTCATGTTTGTAGCTTTTGATTACTGTCATCTCCCTAAATTCTTCTTTATCTTCGAACAAACATTTCTTCAAATAGGTAAGAAAGGAGGGTTACTATACTACTTTTCAGGTGACCAAAAATTTATCAAGTTTTTGCAAAATTTCTCTAGAAATTTCTTAAATTTAACTAGGTTTTGCTGAAAATATTGCATTTTTAATCAAATATTTAGGTGGAAAAATTTCAGCTGACCTCAAATTCTAACATAAATTGATATATTTTAAATCTTTTTACCTAAATATTTACAAACTAAAAATCCTAGTTAAAATTTTTTCTTAATAAATGGCAGCTGAAAATAAAATCCACGCTGAAAGCAATTCGTATTCTATAACAGAACTCTTAGGAAATAAAATAAAACCAACTAACGAACGATTTGGACTATGGCTTTTAAACGAAAATTTACATAACGATAATCTAATTACAAATATTGGAGATATAAACTATACAGAAATTGGGCAAAGAATGAGCAAATTTAGAAGAATTACAGAACCTTTTTGCGATAATATTATGATTGTTAAAATAACAGATTCTACAGATTTAGAAGGTAAATTGTTAAAGAAAGACGCTTGTGGGTCATTTAATAGTTACTTAAGAAGCAAATTTTCTAGATTTTCCATTAGCAAAACATGGTGTAAAAGCGAAATTGCCACATTTTTTAGATTCTAAAACAATAACAATAAAAGGAGTTAAACAAATTATACATAAAGATGTAAAAGTTATTAAAAATAAGTATAAAAAACCAGTTGCAATTCCATATAAAATAGAACTAGCAGACGTAAAACTATTAATATTATTGGAAGAACTACCAGAAATATTAGAGCAACTAGCTATAGAACATTATTATTTATTAGATTTAGATATAACGCAAGATTTTTCTGGAATTTTTAACAAAGTAGAGATGATTGAATATTTAATAGAAAATTATAATTTTTGTAAACAAGGAGAATATACAAATGGTTCTAAAATGATTGTAGATAACGACAAAACTGTTAGAAAAGATTGTTTAACTTGGTTAAGTTCTAATTCTAGAGTAAAAATATATAATAAATTTATCTGCCAAATGACGAGTCCAGGAATTAATAAGCAATTAGGCAACCATATAGTAAAATTTTTGCAAATTGTCCTGATAAAAGATTAAAAGAAACATTCTCTTGTGAGTTAGCAACAAATAATGGAATTACGAGATTAGAAGCAACTATTTACAATTATGTAAAACGAAAATTTCGAAACCGATAAAGAATTTGATCCGTTAGATGATTGTATAAGTTTATTAAAACAGAATAGAAGATATTTTAAGAATGCTCCATTTTATTCTGTATCCTTATCGAAAATGTGGACAAAATTAACGAATACATTAAAAAACAGTTGCTGTATAGTTTTTAACGATATCTTACAATATGTTTATTGGGGAAATAACAATACAAAAAAACTAACAGGAATACAAATAAAATTACCAACAGATAAGGAAGAAAGAAATAAGTTGATTACATACATAATATCTGCATTTAGCTTTAATCTTTTACCAGTTAACTTGATCTATGTAAAAGAAGACAAAAAAAGATAAAACTTTTGTTAAGATAAAAACACAAATGTTATATAAAAGAAGGTAACACATATTTTTCTAAGTCTAATACATTATTTTCGACGATTCCAAAAGAGATCAATTTAGAAGAATTAGGACTAATAAACACCAAAAATGTTGTTCCTACTATCTATCGAAAGAGATTCAATATTACAAACAAATTATTTCCAAATACATTTAAGAAAATTAATCCATTAAATTCTATCTTTTTTAAAAAGTATTAAAAAAAGAGAACAAGAATTTGAGGAAATAAGTATGGAAACTAGGAAAAGAAACTATCTAGAAAACTTAAAAAGAAGAACAGGAAAAATATAAAGATAGTTTTGGAAAAAGATAAAGAAATTAGAGAAATCGAAAACGAATTAGTTGATCATTTTTCGAAACAATGGAAGGATTTAAGTACTACAGGACGCTATAAAATCTCTGCATTTGTAGTTAATAGAAAGACTAGATTTAGCTATGTTGGAGTTTTAGCAGAAAAAGATGGCAAAAAATCTGTTTATTTTGTTAAAGGACTTTTTAAAAATAAGTTTATCGAATTGTACAACAACAAGGAAAATTTAAAGGAAGAAGGATTTATTTTAATCCCATATAATGACTTAAATATTATTTACTATCCAATCGATAAACCAATTATGGAGATAAAGACAGATGGTTTAACTTCTTTTAATGGTAATACTTTTCCTAAAATTGTTACACTAAACACTTTAGATGTTTTAAAAAATAAGGAAGATATTATTTACAAAGAAGAAGATAGAAATCAAGTACAAAATCTAAGAATGAATAACATTCTTGGAACCATAAAAGTAAAGGATTGTAAAAGATTAGAAGATTTACAAGAAGGATTAGAAATGGAAATAACTGCTTTGTCTACAATAGTTTATAGGAAAAAAGAAAGACACATTTTAAAATTCGAAAATATACAAGATTGTTATATTTCTAATTATTGGTTAGAAAAAGAAATAAGAGATAGAAAAATTGATCTAAATTACAAGTTAAAAATTAAATTAGATATATTAAGAAACACTCCAGGCCAACATAAAGAAAGATTTGTATTTGTTGGGTAAAATTAGTCCAAAATGTAAAAAATGTTAAAAAGAATAGAAAAGGACGTGTTTAGAATTTTAAATGTTGTCTTAATCCACTACCGTACTTAGAACTTCTAAATCTGTATTTATAGAGTCTTCCTCCAGAAATATTTTGTAAATCGTTAGAATCTACATCAATTGTGCTGTTAACAACTTTTTTAATAATCTCTAATATTTTATCTTCGTCTTCTGTATCTAATGTAAAAGAATCTGATTCTGTATTGTTTAAAATATTTACAAAGCTTTTACTATTTTTAAACTGTATTTCTACGAGTTCTGGCTTATATTTTTCATCTAGAAGATTGTATAAACTTGCTCTTAAATTCTTAAAATCTGTCTCGACATTTTGTATTAATTCTAAAATTTTATTATTTTTTTCTTCTTCGATTTTATCTTTTTCGCTTTGTAATAATGTTAGTGCTCTATCCATTTATTAAGAAAAAAATTTGGAACGCGGAACGTGAACGTGAACGTGGAACGTAGAACGCGGAACGTTCACGTTCACGTTCTACGTTCCACGTTCACGTTCACGTTCTACGTTCCACGTTCACGTTCCGCGTTCTACGTTCCACGTTCACGTTCCGCGTTCTACGTTCCACGTTCACGTTCCGCGTTCTACGTTCCACGTTCACGTTCACGTTCTACGTTCCACGTTCACGTTCACGTTCCGCGTTCTACGTTCCACGTTCACGTTCGCGTTCCGCGTTCCAAATTTTTTTCTTAATAAATGGATAGAGCACTAACATTATTACAAAGCGAAAAAGATAAAATCGAAGAAGAAAAAAATAATAAAATTTTAGAATTAATACAAAATGTCGAGACAGATTTTAAGAATTTAAGAGCAAGTTTATACAATCTTCTAGATGAAAAATATAAGGCAGAACTCGTAGAAATACAGTTTAAAAATAGTAAAAGCTTTGTAAATATTTTAAACAATACAGAATCAGATTCTTTTACATTAGATACAAATTGTATCTAATGAGTAGAGTTCACGTTCTACGTTCCACGTTCACGTTCCGCGTTCCACGTTCCACGTTCACGTTCACGTTCTACGTTCCACGTTCACGTTCACGTTCTACGTTCCACGTTCACGTTCACGTTCCGCGTTCTACGTTTCACGTTCACGTCCCGCGTTCTACGTTCCACGTTCACGTTCACGTTCTACGTTCCACGTTCACGTTCACGTTCCGCGTTCTGCGTTCCACGTTCACGTTCACGTTCCGCGTTCCAAATTTTTTTCTTAATAAATGGATAGAGCACTAACATTATTACAAAGCGAAAAAGATAAAATCGAAGAAGAAAAAAATAATAAAATTTTAGAATTAATACAAAATGTCGAGACAGATTTTAAGAATTTAAGAGCAAGTTTATACAATCTTCTAGATGAAAAATATAAGGCAGAACTCGTAGAAATACAGTTTAAAAATAGTAAAAGCTTTGTAAATATTTTAAACAATACAGAATCAGATTCTTTTACATTAGATACAAATTGTATCTAATGAGTAGAGTTCACGTTTCTACGTTCCACGTTCACGTTCCGCGTTCTACGTTCCACGTTCACGTTCACGTTCTACGTTCCACGTTCACGTTCACGTTCCGCGTTCTACGTTTCACGTTCACGTTCCGCGTTCTACGTTCCACGTTCACGTTCACGTTCTACGTTCCACGTTCACGTTCACGTTCCGCGTTCTGCGTTCCACGTTCACGTTCACGTTCCGCGTTCCAAATTTTTTTCTTAATAAATGGATAGAGCACTAACATTATTACAAAGCGAAAAAGATAAAATCGAAGAAGAAAAAAATAATAAAATTTTAGAATTAATACAAAATGTCGAGACAGATTTTAAGAATTTAAGAGCAAGTTTATACAATCTTCTAGATGAAAAATATAAGCCAGAACTCGTAGAAATACAGTTTAAAAATAGTAAAAGCTTTGTAAATATTTTAAACAATACAGAATCAGATTCTTTTACATTAGATACAAATTGTATCTAATGAGTAGAGTTCACGTTCTACGTTCCACGTTCACGTTCCGCGTTCTACGTTCCACGTTCACGTTCACGTTCTACGTTCCACGTTCACGTTCACGTTCCGCGTTCTACGTTTTACGTTCACGTTCCGCGTTCTACGTTCCACGTTCACGTTCACGTTCTACGTTCCACGTTCCGCGTTCTACGTTCCACGTTCACGTTCTACGTTCCACGTTCACGTTCACGTTCCGCGTTCTACGTTTCACGTTCACGTTCCGCGTTCTACGTTCCACGTTCACGTTCACGTTCTACGTTCCATGTTCACGTTCACGTTCCGCGTTCTGCGTTCCACGTTCACGTTCACGTTCCGCGTTCCAAATTTTTTTCTTAATAAATGGATAGAGCACTAACATTATTACAAAGCGAAAAAGATAAAATCGAAGAAGAAAAAAAATAATAAAATTTTAGAATTAATACAAAATGTCGAGACAGATTTTAAGAATTTAAGAGCAAGTTTATACAATCTTCTAGATGAAAAATATAAGCCAGAACTCGTAGAAATACAGTTTAAAAATAGTAAAAGCTTTGTAAATATTTTAAACAATACAGAATCAGATTCTTTTACATTAGATACAGAAGACGAAGATAAAATATTAGAGATTATTAAAAAAGTTGTTAACAGCACAATTGATGTAGATTCTAACGATTTACAAAATATTTCTGGAGGAAGACTCTATAAATACAGATTTAGAAGTTCTAAGTACGGTAGTGGATTAAGACAACATTTAAAATTCTAAACACGTCTTTCTATTCTTTTTAACATTTTTTACATTTTGGACTAATTTTACCCAACAAATACAAATCTTTCTTTATGTTGGCCTGGAGTGTTTCTTAATATATCTAATTTAATTTTTAACTTGTAATTTAGATCAATTTTTCTATCTCTTATTTCTTTTTCTAACCAATAATTAGAAATATAACAATCTTGTATATTTTCGAATTTTAAAATGTGTCTTTCTTTTTTCCTATAAACTATTGTAGACAAAGCAGTTATTTCCATTTCTAATCCTTCTTGTAAATCTTCTAATCTTTTACAATCCTTTACTTTTATGGTTCCAAGAATGTTATTCATTCTTAGATTTTGTACTTGATTTCTATCTTCTTCTTTGTAAATAATATCTTCCTTATTTTTTAAAACATCTAAAGTGTTTAGTGTAACAATTTTAGGAAAAGTATTACCATTAAAAGAAGTTAAACCATCTGTCTTTATCTCCATAATTGGTTTATCGATTGGATAGTAAATAATATTTAAGTCATTATATGGGATTAAAATAAATCCTTCTTCCTTTAAATTTTCCTTGTTGTTGTACAATTCGATAAACTTATTTTTAAAAAGTCCTTTAACAAAATAAACAGATTTTTTGTCATCTTTTTCTGCTAAAACTCCAACATAGCTAAATCTAGTCTTTCTATTAACTACAAATGCAGAGATTTTATAGCGTCCTGTAGTACTTAAATCCTTCCATTGTTTCGAAAAATTATCAACTAATTCGTTTTCGATTTCTCTAATTTCTTTATCTTTTTCCAAACTATCTTTATATTTTTCCTGTTCTTCTTTTAAGTTTTCTAGATAGTTTCTTTTCCTAGTTTCCATACTTATTTCCTCAAATTCTTGTTCTCTTTTTTTAATACTTTTTAAAAAGATAGAATTTAATGGATTAATTTTCTTAAATGTATTTGGAAATAATTTGTTTGTAATATTGAATCTCTTTCGATAGATAGTAGGAACAACATTTTTGGTGTTTATTAGTCCTAATTCTTCTAAATTGATCTCTTTTGGAATCGTCGAAAATAATGTATTAGACTTAGAAAAATATGTGTTACCTTCTTTTATATAACATTTGTGTTTTATCTTAACAAAAGTTTTATCTTTTTTGTCTTCTTTTACATAGATCAAGTTAACTGGTAAAAGATTAAAGCTAAATGCAGATATTATGTATGTAATCAACTTATTTCTTTCTTCCTTATCTGTTGGTAATTTTATTTGTATTCCTGTTAGTTTTTTTGTATTGTTATTTCCCCAATAAACATATTGTAAGATATCGTTAAAAACTATACAGCAACTGTTTTTTAATGTATTCGTTAATTTTGTCCACATTTTCGATAAGGATACAGAATAAAATGGAGCATTCTTAAAATATCTTCTATTCTGTTTTAATAAACTTATACAATCATCTAACGGATCAAATTCTTTATCGGTTTCGAAATTTTCGTTTACATAATTGTAAATAGTTGCTTCTAATCTCGTAATTCCATTATTTGTTGCTAACTCACAAGAGAATGTTTCTTTTAATCTTTTATCAGGACAATTTGCAAAATTTACTATATGGTTTGCCTAATTGCTTATTAATTCCTGGACTCGTCATTTGGCAGATAAATTTATTATATATTTTTACTCTAGAATTAGAACTTAACCAAGTTAAACAATCTTTTCCAACAGTTTTGTCGTTATCTACAATCATTTTAGAACCATTTGTATATTCTCCTTGTTTACAAAAATTATAATTTTCTATTAAATATTCAATCATCTCTACTTTGTTAAAAATTCCAGAAAAATCTTGCGTTATATCTAAATCTAATAAATAATAATGTTCTATAGCTAGTTGCTCTAATATTTCTGGTAGTTCTTCCAATAATATTAATAGTTTTACGTCTGCTAGTTCTATTTTGTATGGAATTGCAACTGGTTTTTTATACTTATTTTTAATAACTTTTACATCTTTATGTATAATTTGTTTAACTCCTTTTATTGTTATTGTATTAGAATCTAAAAATTGTGGCAATTTCGCTTTTACATCATGTTTTGCTAATGGAAATCTAGAAAATTTGCTTCTTAAGTAACTATTAAATGACCCACAAGCGTCTTTCTTTAACAATTTACCTTCTAAATCTGTAGAATCTGTTATTTTAACAATCATAATATTATCGCAAAAAGGTTCTGTAATTCTTCTTCTAAATTTGCTCATTCTTTGCCCAATTTCTGTATAGTTTATATCTCCAATATTTGTAATTAGATTATTGTTATGTAAATTTTCGTTTAAAAGCCATAGTCCAAATCGTTCGTTAGTTGGTTTTATTTTATTTCCTAAGAGTTCTGTTATAGAATACGAATTGCTTTCAGCGTGGATTTTATTTTCAGCTGCCATTTATTAAGAAAAAAATTTAACTAGGATTTTTAGTTTGTAAATATTTAGGTAAAAAGATTTAAAATATATCAATTTATGTTAGAATTTGAGGTCAGCTGAAATTTTTCCACCTAAATATTTGATTAAAAATGCAATATTTTCAGCAAAACCTAGTTAAATTTAAGAAATTTCTAGAGAAATTTTGCAAAAACTTGATAAATTTTTGGTCAGCTGAAAAGTAGTATAGTAACCCTCCTTTCTTACCTATTTGAAAAAATAGTATAGAGAATTTAAATTGCCTCCTACAAACCTTAGTTAAGAAATTTTTCTTATATAAATGGAGCTACTAAAAGAATTAAATGAGGTTGGTGATTTAAAGATCAAAGAATATAAGAAATTAATGGAATTAGAAGAAAATAAGAAATACAAAATTTTGAATCTGGAGGAAAATGAAAGATAAATTCGGGTTTACAATAATTGCCGAGTTGGAAGATTATAAAGTACACTTACCGAACAGATTTTTGACTGTTTTGGATGAAAAAAAGATTAAAGAATTGAATAAACATGATAAATTACACTTGGTTGTTACTGGAAAGAAGACTATTAAAGATAAAGACTGTGTTACTATCAATTTTGTAGAGTAGAAGATTTTTCGTCGTAGCAGACAAATAGATTGATTTGACAGCTCAAGAAAGTAGAAGCAAACAGCTATAGATTCGGTTAATTTTTCATTCGTGAGTTACTGTTTGATTTTACAGATTCGTTTATTGTCCTTTAAACAGTATTTTCCCTTGATTTTCTGTTGGTCCGAAAGTGCGCTAGGACCGCCATATTACTATCTACTTATATATATATATATATATATAATTTATATATATATATATAAAATATATATATATATCTCCTATATATAGCCGCATTTGTAACTCACTGATAGGGTATACGAAATTCTAACCCACTTCTAGAAGTGCTGGAAACACGAAATTTTGCACGGACGTAGCTTTTAGCTTCAAACCTCCGGGAAAAGTCTGAAACCCGGATTTTTTTACTTTTAAACCCCTAAAAAAAATTCGCAAAGTTGCCATTTTTGGCCCTTGCAGGCTTTTATTTGAAGCCCGATAGCGGGCGAACCGTTAGAGCTAGCTCGGATCTGAGAGAAAATTGTTAATCGGGAATGAAGTGATCTACAAAAAAGGTCAAGTGAATTTTTGCTCTATCTCTATTGGTTTGGCCGCAAAACGCAATTATGTGTAAAATTTTCGCAATTTTCACTTAATCATTTACCTTCCAGGCTCGATAGCGGCCGAACCGTTGGTCGCAGCTCAAAACAAATTTTCAATAGGATTTAGGAAACAGCGCGATCTACAAAAAAGGTCCAGTAACATTTTGCCCTATCCTTAATGGTTTGGCCGGAAAACGCGTTTAAATGTGTCGCTTTTTCTAGTTTTACTTCAGAATTTTGTTTCTTGCTTCTATATCAGCAAAAAATTCAAAGTTAGGGTAAATTAAAAAGCGGATTTTAATACAAAATAAGACGATCTACAAAAAAGGTTCAGTGACTTTTTGCTCTATCTCTATCGGTTTGGCCAATAAATGATAATATTTTGTAATTTTGACGTGAAAATGTTTTTACTGGAGACGATATCGGTTGACCCGTTTATCCTAGCTTAAACTTAAACACTTTATTAAATAGCCATTAATAGGATCTACAAAAAAGGTTCAGTAGCTTTTTGTTGTATACCTTTTCGCAAGCCTGTTATACGCTCACAATGGCAAAATCTTTTTTGTGAATTGGCAATTTTAGGGGTTTTTTATTTTTTTCCGAATAGAATTGGTACAATTAATAACAGTTCCAGATTGAATTTGTATTACTTCGTAAACCAGTGACTAGTATAAGTGGCTAATAGAGCACATCGCGAATTGGCTGAGCGTTAGCAAAGGTTATTTTAAATTTCTTTTAACAGTTTATTTAATTCATATAATATATCAGATTTTGTTTCTTTTTTATAACCATACGGTACTGTATCAATCTTATTTTATAGAACAATTCTTTTATCATCATTCGAGCTCAGTGCTAGCTAGCTTGGTTATCCTATATTATATACAGCCGCATGTGAAACTGACTCACTGACTGACAGATCATACAAATTCTAACATAGTTCTAGAAGTGCTGGAAACTGTGAAATTTGGCACGCGGGTACCTTTTGTCGTGTAACCAACAGGAAAAGTCTGAAAACCGGGAAATTTTTACTTTTAAACCCCTCAAAAACATTCTAAAAAAATCGGGCATTTTTTACCCCTGCAGGCATTTTTTGTAAGCCCGATAGCGGGCGAACCGTTCGAGCTAGCTCGGATCTGACGAAAAATTTATAGTCAGGAATGAAGTGAACTACAAAAAAGGTCCAGTGACTTTTTGCTCTATCTTCCATGGTTAAAGCGACAAAACGCTTGAACATTTGACATTCCAGAGATTTTTTCGCTTGAAATAAAGTTTCGAGCTCGATAGCGGCCGAACGGTAGGTTGTAGCTCAAATCTGATTGACCCATCAAATTAGAAAATTTTGCGATCTACAGAAAAGATCCAGTAACTTTTTGCTCTATCTCCATTAGTTTGGTCGAAAAACGTGATTATGTGCAATTTTTTTTTAATTTTCACGTGAAAACTTTGTTTTTGGGGTCGATAGCGGCAAAACCATTGGTCGGAAGTCAAAATAAAACAAAGGTTGGATTTAGAAAATAATATTATCTACAATAAAGGTTAAGTGACTTTTTACTATATCTTCATTAGTTTTACCGCAAAACACGATTAAGTGAAAATATTTTGAAATTTTCGCCTACAAATTTACATTCCGGGCTTGATAGCGGCTAAACGGCTGATCGTAGGTCAAACCAATTTTCAATGGAATTTAGAAAACAGCGCGATCAACAATAAAGGTCTTGTGACATTTTGCCCTATCCCCAATGGTTTGGCCGCATTACGCGTTTTTAAAGTATCGATTTTACAAGTTTTACGTGAGATATTGTTTTCTTGGCTCTGTTGCAAACAAAACCTTAGGTTTAGGCCAAATTAAAAAATTTATTTTAATACAAAATAATGCGATCTACAAAAAAGGTCCAGTGGTCTATTACCCTATCTTCCATGGTTTAGCCGTAAAACGTGATTATGTTGAAAATTTCACTTAAAAACTTACCTTCCGGGCTCGATTATGGCCGAATCGTTGGCCCTAGCTTAAATGTAAAATTTTTTGTAACTAATTAGTGCGATTCATGCTGGTTCCAGATTGACCTTGTATTAATACGTTAACGAGTGACTAAAACCCCCCTCCACATCGGGAGTTGGCTGAGCGTTAGTGAAGCTTCAAAAGTAGATAGGGACAGAGTTTTTTATTACGTCCACAGACACAACACCCTCTAAAATAGGCCCACGTGTGCCATTAACCCCTTGTAACATTAACCACCCCGGGAATTTGTTCATATGACCAGGCAATATCCTGACTAAATTAAACCCCCTGATGTCTCAACCCCCTTTCACATTCTGCCTGATAGTGGTTGAACGGTAGGTCGTAAATCAAATCTGAGGGCACATTCTAAAAATTAAATTAAATTTCCGACAAGAAAGGTCCAGTCACTTTTTGTCGTATCTCTAACGGTTAACCCGTGAAATGCCATTAAAGTCAAAACTTTGATTAAAACTGAAACATTCAATAAAATAGGTCCAATTTAATTCCGAATTCCGCTTATCCCCGAATTAGGCCAACACCCGAAAGGGAGCCTGGGATGTGTCGTTAACCCCCGGTAACATTAACCCCCCCCGCGCAATTTCCTGTTATGACCAAATAACCAACTGAGTAAATTAAACCCCCTGATGTATTAACCCCCGGTAGCATTAAATCCCCCTCCCCAGGGAATTTCCTGGCATGACCTCATGTCCGAATTTTAACAATCACCAAATCTCTTAACACCCCCCCTGGGAAGTTCCTGGTATGACCAGATAACCCCCTTACGTCTTATCCTCAGGTAACGTTAACCCCCCCCCTGGGAATTTCCTGGCATGACATCATGTACGAATTTTACCTATCACCAAATCAATCATATCCCCGAATTTAAGCCACTTACTTTGGGGGCCTGGGGGCGTAGCTCCCAGCGAGCCGAAGGCGAGTATATATATACAGGGTGATTCAAAACTAAACGGCAATCTCTCGAGAGCTTATTCTATAGCTAAAAACAAGTAAAAAAAGTTCATATAACCATATGCCCGGAAACGCTTCGTTAACGAGTTACGCCTAGCGAAAGATTTCGCCCGGATTTCAGAACCCTTGGTGAAGTCAGGCCGTATAAAAATGGTAAAGGTAGTTACAAAGATACAAATACGATTGTTTTTTATGTTTTTATATCTGACAAATTTATTAAAATTCGTCCCAGAGCTGTAAATGCAATACTTTCAGAGATATCTTACGTAAAACACAAGAATTGGTGCAAAGAAATAACACATTTATGTGTTTAACGTAAGATTACTTCCATAAATGTTAAATAAAGGTCATTTTTTTCTTAAACAGATTTGTAGAACATTTAATTCTGAAAAGATTCATGTGAATTACTTAGGAAAAAAATTAATAATAGGTATTGAAATTTAGCTTTCTTTAAAAATAAAACAGACGCACAAAAATGCATATTCTTATCTGCATAAAATATTAACTAATGTTTAGGTTGTGAGTAACAGCTGATCATTTATTCTAGACTGAACATTAACATAAAATGTATTTACCTTTATAAAACTGTAATAATCACCTATAATAGTTGCTCAAAGTGTCCTCCGTTGTTAGCAATGCACGTTTTTCGCACGACGAATCCACTCTTTTCTAGCGCGTTTCATAACGTTTGGAGCATTCTTGATAGTTTCTGCCGCCTCTGTAATGCGATTACGTAACTCCTCTATGGTGTTAATCCGTTTTGAATAAACAATTGACTTCATCCAACCCCATAAGAAAAAGTCTGCTGGCGTGAGGTCAGGAGAACGTGGTGGCCATTTTACTGGTCCATTTCGACCAATCCATTACGAATTTGGATAATAGGCCCTTATGTGATCCCACTCACAGGAATCAGCATATTCAAAAAGATACCTAGCTTGCGCCTTGACGTAGTCACCCAGCGGCGGGATGCCAAGAGAGCGCTTAATGGGGAATATAACAGCTCCGTGTTGGAATGATTCGAGTTGTTTTCTGGGAGATAACGGCCAACTGATTGACTACACAAGGCATAGATGATAGATGGACATATGATCAAGTTGTAAAGGAGCAGCTTAGTGGAGGTGGTAAGCGGTGAAGAGCGACGAAGTAGAGCAAGAGATATGAAACAGCCCGACCAGTCTGGATCCTGCGATTGCAACAACCTTTGTCGAGATCCGCCTGGTCAGCACCAACCTGGAGTACCTGGAGTACGAGGTACCTCGTCGATGTAGTCCAATGGAGTTTCTCACCCTGGATAGTCAGGACTTCCCACAGAACCGGACCATAGTCCTTCCAGGTGAAGCAGATCGCCTCACATTTGTCTGTGTTTATCTTGATCCGCCAACAAGTGAAACACGGAGAGAGCAGACCCATTTGACTTTGCATGTAAAAGCAGGATTGGGGCAGCTGGATCGACGTGATCATGAAGAGGCCACGGATTACCAGGAAATCACTACAGATAACATGTAGCATATGATTGAAATGAATTATTTTATACACATTGTTTTGGATTCAGTTATTTTCCCCTGAGTTAAGGCAAACAACTATAACAAGCTTTCTTTTTATACACACTTTTATTTTGCAATTTTTTTTCATATTTGACTAAACATTAATTATTTCTTATTATTAAAAATAAAAGTTATAAAAATGGGGTGTAAAGTTGACTTGATTAGCTTCCTTGATATATAAAACTGTAGTAGTTATTTACTATTTTTATTTGATAGGTTTTAACTATACAAATTGTTGAAAGTATACGTACAGCTTTAAAAAAAATGTACTGCGATTATAACACGTTATATTGAATAGATCTGCGCTGCATTGTTCAATAACTATTAATATGATTGACAGTGAAGTAATGATAGTGTGAGTGACGATGAAAACGTACTATCAGATGAGGTGAAATCAACTAAAACACGCTGAAAACTACGGGTGAATGACTGATGTTATTTAGAAGCTTCGGGATTCATCTTTTAAAACTGCTGTATCTTAATATATAAAAGAATATGTTTGTATATGTTATATTCTTATTAAACAGCTTAATGACAAAGATTGTGAGGAGGAAACTTATACACAAAACAGTTAACTAGCTGGTCTCAGATCAGTACTCTAGACAACATGTAAGTGAAGATCAACAAACAATAATTCGTATGTATACAAGGTTAGGGTGATACGAGAAGGCTCGGCTGTTTAGCTCCCTGTCTGCGTAGGGTTCCAATCAATATTTGCGATTAAGCTATTTTGGCTACACACCATAAATAAGTTTTTAATTTCGACAGAAATACCACCCTAATACAATCGAAGAAAACACTTCAATCAACAACATAAACTCCCATACACATGAAAAATGTTGTGATGGATTTTGACTGCGTCAACAGGGTGTCCCGTAACTCTCTGGACAAAGGTACTCGTATATCACGTTATTGCTCAGGTCAGATCAGATATATTTCACAATTTGAACATGGATCTCATGGAATACATAAAACTATACCAAATTTAGCTCAAATGTATTTTATTACACGCCCAGTTACCGAAAGAAATATCATGAAATTATCTTTAGTATTTTCAAAACTATGAATTTCTCAAAAAACCAGCAGTATTTCTCAAAAACTACAAAAACTGTTTTTGGAGGATAGTATCACAAATTGAATTGCATACAAATTATTTAAATCGAATTTATTAATTAATTTAGTGCAGATTTACTGTGACCACACATGGCCCACATTGAGCTGTCGTTTATTCAGTTTTTGTATAGTTTGCTATTCGCCGAAAACTTCAGGGATAGCTACAGAAAAGAAATATTTATAATTCTTGGTAAACAAAAGAAAAAGTTGTTGATCCTATAAGGTGATCAGATTTTTAAAAAGTTCCATGGTTCGACAAGCACCATTTTTGCCATGTGGAAATGAGTTTTCATGCAAAAGTTCAAGTCTAGAGATGACATTAATTTCATCCAAATTGTTCTAAATTTATATGCTTTCATTTATAAATACTTATATGGGTAATAAAAAAAAGTAATTAGGGTATGCATTGCAATCTCAGTAATAATAATTCCCCCCAAAATATTAATTGCAATAATTATTCTCCAATAATTATTACAATTACAGGAAACCTATCATACTCTCAGTTAACGCAACAGTGTTATTCCGATGTTAAACTATGTTATATCATTCAGTCATAAATTAAACATAATTTTCAATTTTTATTTAGTAAGATTAAACCAAAAAATCGTCATACAAGAGCCGTAGTGTCGTAACTGAAAAATTTTCAATTTTGAGTTAGGAATCTATTCCCAATGATTTTTGCACGCTCTTTTCAATAAACAAACGGTCGTATCTGTATCTGTAACCGTTTTGGACATTTTTAACCTTTACATTTGTCGTAATTTACTTTGTGTTTCTATTACAAGAGACATACCGATGTAATTACGCCAAAATGTCTCTATAACAAATAACATCATACAGACGTATCTGTTCTTACACCATCATGTAAAAATAATACTTTCCTTCTCCTGAAAAGACATAGCGGCGTAACTAACATAACATATAATACCATCCATACGTAATGAACGGCATTGTACATTTTAGGTTGGCAGCACTACCTGTAGCCAGCTGCTAGCTTAGAGGAACAAAACAAACAACATAACCAAATTTTTAGAGTGCCGTACACGCTTCTTTGCTTTCATGATTGTTGTTTGTGTCGGAAGTTTTTTAGTTTTCTTTTCCCAAGTATGCCTATTTTATTAATAAACAGGTTGACTGTAATTGAGTAAAACTTTTCATTTGAAACAGGTTTTGAGTAACAGTGAGGATGGTATAGCTTTATTAATATTCCACGAAAACCAACAAGCCTACCAATACAGTGAGTGATAATTTAGGCATTGTCGACAATGATAGTGTTTTATGTGATGAATTTCCAAACTGTGATGATGGATGTTGCAATAATTATGTGTATACGCTTTTTGGCACCTGCAACATTTTGTTATGCCAAGAGCATGCTAATAAAAGCAACTGTGTCTTTGAACCAATATACTCTCAGTCAAGCATAAAATTGTAAAATATTTATGGAGTATTTGCTTCAAGATATAGTGACGCTGATTGTTCCACTGGATGTTAAACTACGGTATGTTTACAAGCACTTTAAACTAGCCGAATATAACTCATTGCTTTCAAGTGAGATATAAATATCTATCTAGAGAGAGACGAGCACTCAGTGTAATTCTATTACCTGCCACTAGAGTGCTATCGCGTTAACATGTCAGCCAAATGTAGCTTTCACGTCAAGCAGTCCGTGGTTGTTGACTGGTTCATTTTATTGCAGATATGTTTATGTAGATCACAATAATAATACGAGCAAAACACAATATAAATATAATACAATAATAAACATTTGTTATAATAATATTGGGCAGCTATTACAGTTTTTACTAATTTGGTTTTAAATAATGATATTTATTACTAATACCTTTTCAGATATTTTAACGTTAAAACTTTATATAGCATTTATCCATTTTTATACTTAATCATAACTGAGTTTATTCTCATTTGTGGGACACACTCACTGTATACTGCTAAGTAAAGAGTTAAATCGAAATTCTACATAGCTACAAGTATTACTTAATAAATGTAACTATTACTTGTCAAGGAGAAACAAACAGGTCATTAAGTATTTACGAGAGTTTACTTGCAGGAAACAATGTCGATAAAAATTAAAGTCGAGGCCTTAAAATCATTTTTGAAGGACTTGAACCTGGCGTAAAGCAAGGAAAATACAACAGGAGAATCAGACACAGTCTCTGTAAAAGATATTATCTCGGTTTTTTTAGTTTTCGTTTTACTTAATTTGTATTTCTTACAAATCAAGTTATTAGAATATACAAACTGTGTTTAGGTTTAGTCACATTTTTTAAGTGAAGTAAAGTTATCTCAGTAGGTTAAAAGATACAACCAATTTCAAATTGTTAATTCTTTAACATCATTTTAAAATAATAGGTTTTTTTGAACCACCAAAATAACTATTACTTTTTGTATAATGATTGATACTTTCAACTTTTACAAATTTTCTAATTGTGTTCAAATTGATTTACTTCTCTTGCCTTGTAAAAAGCCAATTATGATTTGTCTCATGGTTTGGAATTTTTTTTATTCCTCCTTAGTCATACATATTAGACCATTATTTAAGGCATGTGAGAATAAGTAAATACACGATAACATCTGCATACACATTAATTTCAACAGGACTGAACAAGTTATACAATTTAAAACAGAATTAGAACCTGCACTACCACTATCTTAGGTTGCAGTTTTATATGAGGACTTGCTGTAACAAACACACAAAGAAATAAGGGCTTACATGAAATCCGTATTAAATAAATTAATATATGGTACACTAGTGTATCGCATGCATGGAAACACAGAGTAAAAGAAAAATGTTTTATAATATAAAAGTTGTATTATTAATGTCACCATTTTATTAATAATAATACTGCCAATATTGATATATCATTTCAATTAAATCCCTGAAATTAAGTATGTATATAAAAGGTAAATTTTCAATAGTAAATAATCTGTTGGTAAATACAGGGCGTTTCAAAAAGGACTGTACAACTTTTAAAATTCATATAAAATTTATTAAACAAGGTACAGAGCTGGTTTTGGTGTTTTTTAAAGAAAACAGTTCAAGTTTTAACTCGCGTAGTCCGCTAGTGCCTAATCGCGCCGCACAAGCGCTAGTGACAGTTACGTTAAACATGGCTGCCTTCACTGGACCTACTACTAGTTGTGTGTTTTGGTTTTAAGAATCGAAGTCTGCGACAACAGTTCAGCGTAATTTTCGTACCAAGTACGCTAAAGATCCTCTTAGAAGGCCTACAATTTATGAGTGGCA
The DNA here is from genome assembly GCF_021130785.1 of Homalodisca vitripennis. NCBI lineage: Eukaryota > Metazoa > Arthropoda > Insecta > Hemiptera > Cicadellidae > Homalodisca > Homalodisca vitripennis. The sequence goes on along the minus strand of NW_025779609.1, from coordinate 51,948 downwards.
TAGTTGTTTTGTAGAAACAGGGTGCTCAGTGAAACATAAAAAATCCTCAGGTCGTCCAAGCACATCTGACGAAGTGAGACAATGTTTTTGTAAATAGCCCTACGAAATCGACCCGCGACGTGCATCTCGTGAGCTGCAACATACGACGGTTTGGCGTGTGTTAAGAAAATGTTTGCACTTGAAACCATACCGATATTCGCTTTTACAAGCAATTAAAGATACTGATCAGATTGCCCGTAGGAACTTCTGTGTGGATATGTTAAATCGAGTGGATGATGATGAACATTTCTTGGACAACATAATCTTTTCTGACGAGTCCACTTTTCACTTAAGTGGCAAGGTAAACACACGTAACTGTAGGATGGGGCAGCGAAAATCCACATGAAACATTACAACATGTTCCTGATAGCCCTAAAGTGAACGTGGTTTGTGCGTTGAGCAAGAGAAAAGTGTATGGCCCCTTTTTTCCAAGAGAGAACCATCAATGGGATAGTGTACCTTGATATGTTGCAACAATTTTTAATACCACAGATCGATGAGGATGACCGAGAACGAAATGTTTTCTTTATGCAAGATAGCGCACCACCACACTATCTGACTGACATCCGGGATTTCCTAAATCACCGCTTCCCAGGTCAATGGATTGGCCGTGACGCGCCAATTGCATGCCCCCCCTCTCCACAGATCTGACACATCTAGAATTTTTCTTCTGGGGTTTCATAAAAGATATAGTGTACGTACCTCCTTTGCCGGCCACTCTACCTGAACTTAGATAAATAATTTACGGTGCTACTGAGCAAGTTACACCTGAAATGCTAGTGCGAGTCTGGGAAGAAATCGACTACCGATGTGTTGTCTGCAGAATAATCAACGGAAGCCACATAGAACATCTTTAGTTTAAGGTAAAAAACTCGAAGTTTTTTTCCTTTAGAATAACAACAAAACCAGCTCTGTACCTTATTTAATAAAATCTATATGCATTTTCAAAGTTGTAAAGTCCTTTTTGAAACGCCCTGTATAGATACGATTATATCATGTAGACAAATTATAAAATCCTCTTTAGGAAAGAATACATATTTTAACATCAATGTAAAACATTTACCTAATTTAATATTTTTTAGTAAATTAATCATTAACTTTTGCTTGTTTTATTGTGTTCCAAAATGCAAATGATCCAAAAGCAATCGAACTAGTGTTATTCCCAAGGCCTATATTTATAAAGATGAAACATTGCAGAAATATGTAAAAGTACATTTGAATAACACAGGTCCCGTATGAAACTTTAACAAAAGCACGCTTTTATGACAAATAAATGCTTTGACCTGCTCAAACTGATTTGTACCCTGTTTCTACGAGACAACGAGATTCAGTTACAATATAACACTGTAATGAAGTTACTTAATCCTCACAGTAGAACTTAATCTTAAAATCTGTGGTTTTATAATATTGCTTACCTTTATCACTATATCATTTAAATGCATAAAGGCCTGATGGTTTCTGAATGTATTGCCTGACTAGGCAAAATTTATTTTTGTTTTTGTAACTATGAGAAATAAATTGTACGTATATTAACTTTATCTACAAAAACTGTGATATTTGTATACTTCGTATAGGACCCGATATTGTTATGTATCATGTGCTTATTTAGTCAACCGATACAAGTAAGATATTGATCAGTAATGAACCTGTCATAAACATTTAGTAATACATATTCATACATAATCAGCACGTTGAATACAAATGACATGCGGGTGTATACAAACCTTAAGAATATTGTAATGTAACCAAACATCTCCAAAACAAATCACTCAGGTTTTTAAGTATGTATAAATTGAAAAAACAATTTGACAAAGATCTCCGAACCAATTATAATGTATAAGAAACTGTAGCTAGCTAGGTCTTCCGGCTTCTCCTACTGGCAAAGTTCTCCGAGTACAATATCAATCTAGCCTGCTGCTGCCACAGTTCAGCAATATACTGTGCTTATATTTGATATGTAGAGACGCGTGTAGTGACTTCATCATCATCACATCATCCCACGATTATAACTTAACCGGTGTGAAAGTCAAACCATGGCAAAGTTCCATGAGTGGCCAATATTCATGAGTCATGCTGGTACCACAGTCCCATTCCACAGCAACAAGAGTACTTCATACTATCTCATAATAATAGTCTAAACTGCTTATGCCTTACCTTTCTTTGGTGAAAATTGTTATAGTTCTTTATAGACATAAACAATATATCTTTTTCATTATTTGTTTATTAGTTTATTTCCACTAATTGAATAATATTTCAATATATAGTAATAGTTGAATTATCTATTACTAAAACTTTAATCTACGCAATTGTTATCATTCTATAAAAGACTTAGTATTTGTATTTACCTGATGATAAGAAATAATGATGTTAGGACGTCGCAACCTATTGAAAAATTTGTTTTATAAAATGATATAATGCCACCGTTAAAATTAATATTTACCGTTATGAAATTGTCAAGTGTGTTTTGATTCAAGAAAATTAATTGAATTTCCGCTCTAAAACCAACTTTAATCGAAGATTGCCTTCCAACTTTGAAACTTCTTAATTGTGAACTTTACATCTAACTTTCAGTTTAAGCTATTTATGATGTTGTAGAAAAATAATCGTCTCTAAACAAACATAATTTCGTTTAAGTAATAGCTGACGACACAATTATAGTAATTTGTTATTACTTCGTTCATGTGTGAGATTAGCACTTAATTAAAGTAGTTAATATGTTTTGTTTATTACTACATAATTTGTGAATGTTTTGACTATATCTTTTGCCAACGTACTATGGTTTTATTTTGCCTGATATATGTATCTGCATGTTATGTATCGTGCTAGGTTTGGATGCTCAAGATAAGAAATTCGTTCATACTTTATTTTTATTGTTTGAAATAATATAGTGTAAACATTTAATTAAAAATGTCACACTTTACCCCCTACATAATTATGTGCTTGAGAATAGAGTACAGTTGATCATTGTTGTATTAAATGATATGGTTCTTTATGAACATTTTCAGAACATAGAATGAGGTTATAGCTAAAAACTAAATATAAGCTACAAAATTGAACACTTATCCCAGGTTGTGACAAACCTCTCTACAGCATAACACATAATACATAATGGCATTGCTTCATGGACCAACAGGAGCTAAAAGCTAACTAAACCCCTTACCGGTTATAAGAGATAAATGTATGTTATAGTATGATAGCACATTTTAAGATGGCGGCCGGTTAAAATGTTCAAAGCTTCATCCGTAGAAAAGTTGGATCGTTAAACTTTGTAAAGAATAATAAATGTGGCATCATTTATTTACAAAAAAAAATTTTGATAACTAGATTAAAAAATCTGTCAGTGAATAACGCAGATACAAACGTTTAACATTTCTATTGCATGAAAAGGTTCCATTGTTTTATCTTTACGGCTTCATTAACCAATCATTAACAATAGTTCAAGGATTGTATTGTTTTTTCATGAAAACATTTTACAACTCTATTTTTTTCAATTTGGGCTTTTTGACTGCGCACACTGTAAAATTTATCTTTTCATTCCAAAAACGTCAGCTATCTAATTCCACCTGGTACTGCCAGGTACCACTAGTGTCTTTTTTCTCCTAGCAAGTTCTAGGTTATGTTATAGCATGAAAGGTGACACATCTACACAATGTACAAATTGATGGAGTTCCAGAAACTAAAGGCGAGGCAATGTCTAACATTGTAAAAAAGGTGTCCGAAATTCTTGATGTGCCTATCGATTATGAGTTAGACATTCAGGCAGGGCACAGGGTTCCTACTCAACGTAAGTCGGGGCAAAAACCTATTATTTTGCAATTTTCTAACTGCCAAAAGCGAAACCTTGTGCTTGCAAAGGCTAAAGAAAAAAAGGATTTGCTTAAATCTACCAATTTTGTTGCTGATGCGCCTGAAACGAAAGTTTACATCAATGAACATCTGACTGCATACAATAAAGAACTCTTGTACTATACTAAGAACCTAAAAGATGTTGGATATCAATATGTATGGTTTAAGGAAGGAAAGGTTCTGATTAGAAAATCTGGCAATGAAAAAAATTGTTCATATCCGCTCCCGTGCTGATCTAGATAAATTATTGCAGAAGATAAATTAAGATTGTTTACAGACAGACAAACGAATTTTTGTTTTTCAAACTAATATAGAAACCATATATGCCTACACAAAAATTTTTGAACAGTTTAAAAATATTCCATATAAACATAAGAAGTGTCCGTAAAAACTTTAATGAATTTCTGGTGTTTCTGGCTTCAGCGGGTATAAGCTATAATGTGATTATTTTAACTGAAATATGGGCTAAGTCTGGTGAAGAGGAAAAAGTATTACATCCCAGGTTACAAACATGATCATGGAACCGAGACAAGATAACCCGGCTGGGGGAGTACTAGTGTACATTGATTCTCAACTCACCTTTGACCACCAGCTTTTGTCTCCGCCTGGGCTGCCTACTGCTGAAATCATAAAACTAGAACTGTCTGTCTTTAGTAGGTTTAGACTAACAATTTTGGCAATTTATAGGTCCTGTAAGTTCCCATTTTCCAAGTTAAAAGAAAATTTTGAAAAACTTCTAGATATGCCAAATGATCCAATGTTAATTATAGGAGATATCAACATTTGTACTTTAAAGGACTCTGGGTCTGGGCAAAACTATATTGATATGTATTCGTCGTATGGTTTTGAGAATTATGTTAATGAACCAACCAGAGTATTTAAAAATAGTTACTCATGTCTTGATCATGTATTGGTTCGTAATTCTAAGCCGATTGATATTAATTGCCATGTTTTGAAGACAACTATTACTGACCATTATGCTTTAAAAATAGAAATTTTAAATACAAACATAAAAATAAATAATTGCAACCAAAATAGATTTTGTAGGGTAGTTGATTACAACCTGCTGCGGAAGAAATTGATTCAGGTGGATTGGCAGTCTGTTTATGAACATACTGATATAAATGCTGCTGTTGCTTCATTCTATGATATTTATAATTTGTGTTACAATGATTCATGTAAATTAAAAAAAATTAAATAGTAAAAACAGAAAGCGTAGTCCTTGGGATAAATGATTACTTGATTGGCTTAGTTAACAGAAAGAATGACCTATATAAAATTGTGTTCTGGTAACGGGAATGATAATAATGTTTTACTACAATATAAAGAATTTTCAAAATTTGTCCGTAATAAATTAAGAAAAGCCAAATTAGATTATTATTCATCTTTGATTGACGGAAACACAGGTAACACAAAGAAATATTGGCAAATTGTTAGAAATATTATGAAGAAAAATAAAATCCAGTATAACATGTGTACAATGTGAAGATTCAATGGTTAGGGTAAGTGGTTAATGAGAGATTTGTGGCTGACAGTTTCAATGATTATTATGTGAATGTTACTACACATTTGAGGGAGCAGAATTTTGGCTGTGATATGTTTGTATGTGATAAGCCTGATAATTGTGATTGATAATATAGTACTGCAATCGTTTTCTGTAACTTATGACGGCATTCTTGAAGTTATAAATAAAATGCAGAATAAAAAAAGTTTGTGGCGTGGATGGAACTAACTATTAAAAAAAAATATAGATATATTTCTCCCACTTCTTTTTAATATTTACAGCAAGTCACTAGAACAGGGTGTATTTCCAGAAGTATTTAAAATTGCTTGTGTTATTCCCATTTTTAAATCAGGGAATCCCTCCCAAATTTCCTCGTATAGACTGATCTCATTGATTAATACAGTAGCAAAGATTTTTGAAGTAATAGTTAAAGACCAGATTCTGGATTATTTTTTATGTAGAAATTTGTTTTCGAGTCAAAAATTTGGATTTTTACCAGGCAGAGGAACAGACTTAGCCATTGAAAATCATGTTAAATGTATAGCGGATTCAATTAATAAAAATAAAAAGGTTTTATCTATTTATTTAGATTTTCAGAAGGCTTTTGACTTAGTGGATATTGATATACTGTTAAATAAAATTAAAGTGTATGGAATCGGTGGCGATGCATTCAAGTGGCTTAAATCTTTTTGTAAATGTAGGGCGCAGGTAGTGAAAGTTGGTGGTGTGCATAGTGGTAAATTAAATTTAAGACACGGAATTGCACAGGGGGGAGTATTGGGCCCCCTCATGTTTATTATATTTATAAATGAGTTACTATGTATTCCGCTAAACTCCTCAATATTTGCATATGCTGATGACACGGCCATAGTTTGCTCTGCTTATGACAGAAGCACCCTGAAACATAAAGTATCTCAGGACTTGTCTGTTATTTCCAGGTGGTTAGCTCAGAATAAGTTAATTATAAACAGTAGCAAGTCCAAGTGTTTATTATTTTATGACAGAGATACAAAGTGTGAGGAATTGCAAACAGAGAATGATTTTTGTTGTCATAAGCATTTGTGTCTGTATGGGTGTGTGTGTGAGAGGATTGAAGTTGTAAATAGTGTGAAATACCTAGGATTAGTAATTGATAGAAATTTAAAATGGGACTCTTATGCAAATTATCTTATCGGCAAACTAAGAAAAATTAATTACTCACTGTATCATATGAGGGGATTTCTAAAACCACAGCATTTGAAGAATCTATACTTCTCATGGTTTGAAAGTACGATGAAATACGGGATTATCCATTATGGTGCTACTTATGAAACAATTTTGAAACAGGTAATATTATTACAAAGGTTTGCAGTACGTAATGTGTACCATCTAAAAAAATTTGATAGCGTTTCACATCTCTTCAAACAAGAAAATATTCTGACCTTTTCTCAGTTATACAAATTGAGCTCAATTATGTATATTAGAAAGAATATGGAGAGATATAAGTTGAGAACATGTCCTGTGAGTACTCGCTTATCTAATGTGATTGCTATTGAGACTCCCATTTATTTCAAAGAGATAGGAAGGAAACAGTTTTGTTATTCAGGAATAAAATGTTTTAATGAATTTGTATCACATTTTGGAAATTATATATTAATGGAACGGAAACCTAAATTCAAAATGAAAGTTTTAGAATATATTAACATTGGATCATAATGGACTGACTGTGTATATGTATGTATATATGTGATATGATATATATATATATATATATATATATATATGTATGTTGTGTGTGTATATGTATATAATTTATATTTATTTATATAATATGATTTTTACTATCTAATAATTTTTTTATATTTGTTAAATATAGATTTATAGATTGTTAAATATGTATTGTTTTATAGATTTTTATATAGATTTAATATTAACAGAAAATCATGTTTCCTGAATGTATTTATATAGAATTGTATGTGTTTTTCCTGTTTATTTATTTATTATTTTATTTATGTGTTATTTATAATGTTGATTATGTTGTTTATGTCATTATAGATTTTTTGCTGGTTTTGTTAAAGAAAGTATTTGTTGTTATTGTAATGGAATTGGAGGTTGTGGAAATCTGTTAGTATTGATAATATTCACTGTTATTTAGTTTGTAAGGTTGTAATTGTGGGTTTGAGTTGTGGAATGGTAGCTGCACCAGTAAATAAAGGACTGTAAAGGACTAATTGCCAACGATGCAAAAGACAATATAAAATTAAATGAAACAATGTTTTTCATTTCGCACGTGCTATACATAGCACATGAAATGTATGTATTGTACTGTAACTGAATACAAATAAAGAATTTTTGAACTTGAACTTGAACTTGAAACTTGAACTTGAACATCTCAGAAGTGACTGAGCAGTTTCAGAGCGAGGTGCTACTAGTTTCCAGCAAAATTGAAATAATTTTGAGCTGTGACACTTTTACAGTAAAGATACCGTGAGTTTTATTAGATTTAATTTATTTTATAACTGACACGTTTTGAATTTTGCTGATATTACTTAGAATAATAAACAAAAAATCTCAATGCAGCTCCGTAGGCAAATTATTACTTGTAGTTATGATAGTTTAGCAGTAAAATTACCCTATGCTTATTGCATATAGGGGCTTTTTCTATCATTATATTTGAGTGATGCGACTTATCTAGTAAAAATTGTATTAGCTTGGCCGACAGGGAACTAGTTTTAGTTCGAAACTGAGATTAGATTGAATGTTTTATTGTTAATGTTGGCTAGAATTAAAAAAAAAACTTTACTGGTAGGTCAAATGTAATTATTCCAGATTCAGGGATAGTGGTTAGAGAAGAAGCGGTAGCCGAACCTCACCTTAACTTTGAATAAGCACCGGTTATAATAGTGCAACCTAAACCAACTGCTGAACAATCCCACTCTGAGTTTCGAGTTGTTTATATAGATGACACGCTGTCTAATAATCCTAATAAAATATTTAGAGAATGGTTTACGACAATGAGGCTAAATCTTTTTCTAGTAAACACAATGTATTATTAGCGTCCGTTAAGACAAACCTGGTAAATAATAGTCGGAATGAGAGAAACCAAGAAGTAAACCAATATTTTTACTATTATTACGATTCTTCTAATGACTCTAATGGTTATGACTCAGATAAGGATCCTATGTATGCACCCAACATAAAAGATGATACAAAGATGCAAAAGAAGAGAAGATTTTATGAAGTCATGGCTAAAATAGGTGGACGAAGAGTTGACCCAGCAAGAATGAAGAAATAAAATTTGATGGTATTGATTAGGAAGCCTCCTCCCGAATATGATAAAACGTTCAGTAAATATTATTTCTAACAAATTCTGATAACTCTGTTCAAAATAAAAAAAAGGAAAAAAGAACATTAAATAAAGACAATTCTTCTAAATACAAATTAAAGAAACAGTTTAAAGGCTTATAATTCATCATCTCAGGCAAAAAATATATTCGCCGAAAAACAGCTTAAACCTCATTGCACGGATAACTGTTGGATCAACTGTAAGAATGAAATATATGAAAATGAGTAGCACAGATATAAGCTACTGGGCACATGGAGATTTTACTCGGTAGATGCCTCTTGTCTTAACCTCACATATGTTGACTATAAATCCAATTATCAATACAAAAAAAATAAGTAACTGAAATCTAAACTATGCCTTTTATTTGGTAGATAAGAAGAAGTCAATCCGTTTTCAAAGAGTTGTACAAAAAGCTATTAAATATTATCGAACAGCCAATCGGAACTGTAATATCTAAAAGAGACTCTACAACAGGTTTATGTAGTTGAGGGTTTAGGATGGAAGCATAATAAACACCATACTGATAAACACAATCGATAAATGAAGGTACATCACATTGAGTCAATTCCTAAGGTATAAACCTACAACCTAAGAGCAAAAGCAGCAGAGAATTTATCGGGATTACGCTGGTGAATACAAAAGTTTGCAACGACCGCCGGGAATTTACAAAAGATACTATGAAATATTTACAAAAGAATACAATATTTGTGTATTTATTCCCAATATTACTGAAGGTGAAGAAAATGCCATAATAGCAGATACATACGAAAGGCATACAGTATAAAAATAAACCTCAATTTGAGGAAGGAGTCAGACAAATCATTTATAAATGATCAAGTTATTGTAGCCTGTTATGATCTACAAGCTGTTGTTAACTGTTAAAAGGAAGAGGTATACATGTAACATAAATCCAAAATAAACCGTAGTGTATAACAACGGAAACAAGATTCCGCGTTTTGATTATATGGCAAAAAGATGAAGGAGGTAGGAGATCATGTGAAACAGCTATGAGTGTGTATAATGAAATGCGCAATAAGGTTGAAAATATAGGATGACATAGAATTCATATTCTACTAATTACAATTGTTGTGACCAACGAAATAATAAGTAAGGTTTTTTCCATGTAATTTCCATAGAACATTTACCGATCAAGTCTATTACTCATAACTTCTCGATAGAAGGCCACAGTAAAAATGAAAGTGACAATAAACAATTAATTATAAAAAAGCAAGTAAAAAGATATTAAATCTGGGACAATTGGTCAGCCTAAACTTCACTTATGAAGACAGCAAAGAAAATAGGCAATCCTACAAAGTTTGTGAACTCAGCCATGAAGACTTTCTAGACTTCAGAGACTTATGGGATGACATTGGATGTAATACTACAATTAATCAAGACGGTAAGCCAAAACTTTCATATCTCACAACGAGTTAAATAATTTAAAACATTTACTTATGTAACTTACAATCGTTCAGTCCATATTCATTACTAAAATAATGTATGAGTATATCTTATTGTTGTTAACATTTCAATTAATTATTTTCCTTTATCATCACCATTACCATGTCATCATAATATTTATTGCCTTGCTTTTATAGTGCACCTACTGACAATTCCTTAACCTAAGCATTCAACTATTTTTGGACAACTATTCTAATTTAAACTTAAAAATCCAACTATAAGACTTTTGACTTTTCATGCATCAAGGTTTACATGCAATGATGTTAAGGTTTTGAGAGTTAAGATTCTCCTTTAAAAACCAAATGCAAGACAACCTTAGACAAAAAATTAAAATTTGGAGAGATATTAATTCAACGGGTTACTGAAGAAGAGAATAAAGAGAATAAAACTTTTAAAACAAAGAGTACAAGAAGAGAAAGACCATTTTTGCTTACCTTATTTATTGATATATTTATTCTCCATTTGAGACTACTAGAAAGATAATTGTACGAAATTTGAATTTTTTACCTCTACTGAAATAAGAAAACACAAATAAAGATACAAACAAACAAACGATAATGAAAAGTCATAGACCATTGTATTATATAGATGATTGTATTTTATTTGTAGCTCATATTGGTTTTTTTAGACAACAGCCTAAAGTTTATATAGTTAATTTTGTTACACCCTGTATATTATATCATACTCATTATATAAGCCAGAAAGGTTTTTGGAGTGTTTAGCAGAAGAATTATTGACTAAAGGATTTTGTTACAGAAAAACGATGGATAAAAACTGACTCCTCTCCGTATATCCTCAATTTAGAGACCCCTACAATATTGAACTAATTTCCCGAAGTGGAGTCTATAACTAAGCAAAATGTATGTCCCTACTGGCACTCTTTATGATTTCCGCTAATAATATTGTGGTAAAATTTAAATTTAAGTTTTTTAACCGTACTTATACTATATTATCAGAAGAGAAACTGAAAAATACAAACTAAAACATGTTTATAATTACTTCTAAAAAAACCTAATGTTTTTTTGAATTTGCGAATTCATAAAATATTAGCAGCTACCCGCGGTTTTAAATGCAATTCTCAAAACCATAGGACGTAGCCTTCTTAATGATAGCATGTATGATGCAATATGATGGATTCTGAAACAAAAGTAGGCATATCAGGCACATTATTTCAGTATGAATGGTAGAGGTTTTCAAAAGTTGAATAAATATTTTCCTGATTTAATTTTGCGTGTTGCTGTATTAAAAGAAACATACATATAAGTCTAAAACCTTAATTTGATTTAAAACTGTTAAACCTGTTTAAATTCACTTTCTGTATCAGGTCTTTCCAGTTCCATATTTGAGCGCGTGGTAAAGGGTAAACCAAATTCGATAAAAAAGCTCCCACTTCCATAATTTTTTATTTTTTTCTGTGTAAGATATTTTGCCCCATGAGAATTGTTTGCATTTTTGTCCCGAAGAAGAACGTTTATAATGATGATAACATATATTTCAGTTGTATATAATATATACAACTGAAAATTCATTGTTTGAAACAATAGTCAGTTCCGACCGTTTTAAATTCACTTCCGGTCTAATTTATTTACACTTCCACAGTATATGTTAGCCCGATCAAGATATATACAAAGTTTGGTTTCCAAAACATACTTAGGCGAAAGTGCGACTACTAACAGCATCTGTAATCTAACTCCAGTTTTAGACATTTAAAGTAACATACTTAGATTTTTATTTTTGTTTCAATGAAAAACATATATAGTACTAAATAGTTACTGTGGATAAAAAGTGTCAGTTCCGGCCGTTTAAATTCTCTTTTGGTCTAACTTCTTTACGGTTTCACAGTTGAGTTTATGTTGTTATATGACTAAGAAAATAATATACATGTTGATTTTGAAATGATTTAGATAATTACTTCTGTCAAAATTTATCTACTTCTAATTCCTTTATAAAGGGAAGACTGTGCAATCTATTTTTCTTAACCTACAGTAAAAATGCCATGTACGATGTCAAGGAAGCTAACCTGAGGATAAGTTACATGAAAACATTCATTTTTGTATTAAGTTGGGTTTTATAACAAACAATTCATTAGAATTATCAATTCATTAGATAAGTTATTATTCACTGTGCAATCTAAAGTAACAATTAGTCAGTTACTCCGTCTTTGAATAGGCATTACACTAATAATCTAGCACTGTTTATCTAATATTTTCTAAAATTTTCACCTAAAGAACCGTTTCTGGCTCTTTGGTGAAATTCAGCCGTAAGTGTCAAAATCTATATATTGTCTGTTAACTTTAGATTTCTTACCGTAAATTATTACAATTCTCCAAATTAGTTATCGATTCTACATTAAACATTGCAGATTATATTTTATCTTTGGCAATGTATACAACACATAATACGGTGGGTTTTATTATCGAAAGACATGTCTAGGTGTTTATAAACTGGAGAAATCAAGGTTGTTAACTGTTTTGTTCGAAGTTCACATAGTATAGTATCCTACAATATATGTAATTTCATAGGTCTTTGATGAGAAGTACTCCGAAAATATTTACTTGGTTTGAACATATATAAATGTTAAAATACATTCTAAATTGTGTATAGTTTATTTACGTACAATATTATCAGTTCCAGATAAGCTGATGTGTATCACACTTTACCAGTTTTCAACTTTATCTTAAAGAATTATTGTTAACTGTTTGTTTAATTATAACTATTACTGCTTAAGTAATAGTTTAAATTGAAAATTATCTATCAACTATGTCATAGAAAAGACCTTCTTTCTTATACTATGTAACAGAATATTCAAGAAACACTTCTATAGAAATGAAAATCTTTATAAAATACAATTTAATTTCACAATTGCTTAGTAACATAAACAAATACCTGTATAGGAATATATCATCTATGTATTGCTTTCAAACGGTTAATATTCTATTAAGTTTTTTTATTGAGATAACATTTATTTATCCAATATACTACTCCAAATATAGTATACGAACCCATACTAAGTATCAGCCTATAGTATTCGAATTGCCAACTGCAGACCAATAAAGTAGGCAACCGGAAACGTATCGACATTCTGTTATGCATAGCAATTCAGAGAATGTCGCTCTTAACAGATTTAGAACCTCTCGTATCCAGCATATTACATTTTTCCAACGTATTAGAGTATGCATACAACTTAGTGCTTTCCTTATATGGCTTGTAATGTACATGACTTATTATGGTCTAGTGTTCTAACACAGCTGTAAGATTACAAATTATAATTTTTTATCGTAACTAATTTATATTGCATAATTTTTCGTTTAATAATGTAGAAATTGGGCCTTGATAGCTCTGATAGATTAGCATAAATAGTACATTTTATAGAAATGTTAATGTGTATTATTACATGTGTTCCTGTTAGTGAACTCTTTCTAATTACACGTTTTAATCAGTTGGCTTGGTCATTAATTATTATTTTTGAACAGAAAAAGACACAATTATGACTGGTATGTGTTAGTAAAACCTGTATGTGTTATATATAATTATCTTAATATACTTCAAAAACAATTTAAATATATCAATAAAGCTTCTGATTAAAATCCTTACAGCTCACAAGACAGGTCTTATCCGGTGACCAAGACATTTTAATTTTTTATAAAAAACCAATGGTACTAAATCATTTTCAGGTATATTTCTACGTTTTAATTATAACTTGAAGTTAGAAATGTAGCCTCGAAAAGTGTTTGATATAATTTACAAGAATAAATCTTGTACGTAGTTTGTAACACTTTTGTAGTTTTTATTTGTGATTCGGGTATGATTTAGAGAGGAATCTATCACAAACAATTGCAAAAACTTTTGGATTTAATTCCAAGAAGAGACCAGGATGTCATAAAAGTAAAAGGGGGACATATTCCATACTAAATGATGGTAACAATCTCATGTAAGTGTTCCTAAATGTAGCTTTGGCCTAAATAAATCATATATACTAATTAATTCTACTTGTTTACATTAGTGCGAACGCTACTGTAAATAATTCATTTTGCTTAGTAGGTCATGTTATCTTTCAGTTTTATGTCAGTATTAAATCTTTAGTGTTCTCTAATTGTGCGGTTCAAGAATGTTGCTAAACTATAAGAAGGAGTGTTTTGAGAAAAGTTTTAAAAGAAAACTGTTCAATGAAACCACTAGTAAATGTTCAAAATGCTTCTTCTTGTGTTTTAGAAGAATACATAGAACAAAAGCCAAAAACAATCTTGAAATTTTACACACATGCAAACACGTCACCTATTGTCATCTTCAAATTCGAAATGTACATTGTAGCAATAATAAAACAGCAAAAAGGTTTATTCATGTTACTAAAAGAAGGTTTTGTATAAATACCGTGTGAGATTAGACAAGAGCAGCTAATAAAAAAAGTATCTACGGCTAATATAGAGATTAATAAAACAAATGTTTGTCAAAAAAACTAAACATTTCTGTTTTATAATCTGAAATTGATTTTTATTATTTGTATTTTTTATTTTAGGTTGCTATTTTTTCAGTCGGAGCTTCATTTCCGCACCATTAAGAGTGTGCAATCAGAGCAGTCTACTGTTTGAGCAGTTATGTAGCTATTCTTGCTACAAGTACTGTTTGAATAAATATTTATACAAATATATAAATATATACGTATACGAAAAAAATGTCTTAGTGGTTCCAATATTATTTTATACAAGTATAAAAAGCTTTTAATGGCATTACATTCTTTGCATTTCGTTTAATGCCCTTTAGATAAAAAAAGGCAAAAAACCTATTATAAGGTTAAAATCGAATATATTTTAATGCTGTCTTTCTTGTTAAATTTAATTTAGAGTTACAACTAGAAAATAATTGTTTTAAAGTTGAGATAGTTACAAAATTTCAAAACCAAAACTCCACAAAGGAATTACATGTTGTTAATGCACTGACTGCGAGTCTAGTACGTGACTAGTGTCGCATTGAGGGTGTTCTAAACAGCATACAAACAGGCTTAAGAACCCAAATATTTAGTATATAATCTGTTGTTATCTCTTAAAATACTGCTCAAAAAGAATTTCTTACTGGTGTTATTGGCTCAAGTAAAAATTGGATTGCAATTTCTATTTAAAAATTCATCAATGCAGGTATAATTTTTGAGTGAGGGTTGGTTAGGGCTTGGGGGTCATGTTCGGTGAAATTAAGTTGAATATATGCTTAAGATGTACCATGACGACGATTACAATAGGCCAATATTTTTATCCCAAGTCTACATAAAACTAAAACATTTTCATAAAGACCAAACATCCATAGGGGTTGAAATGGTGTTCTAACACTTACAACAACTCCATTTTGTATTTAAACTTCTTTATGTCCTACAACGATACAATTCTAGTGACCAATGACCTATGCAATTGGCAGAAAACATTTGTTAATTATTATAATTAATTATAATTATTTGGACATATTCGTGAGATTGGAATATCTTCTAGAGACCATAATATATTTTCAAGACTATTTATTATGCCATATAAAGAGGAAATGCTTTTGGCTTAAGAGTTATTCATTACAAAAACGCGTAAAACCCGCAGGTAACTGCCCATTTATATATAACACACGTTGCATCCGTTTAAGTATTATGAGAGAAACGTTTTGTGCGGCAAACCTAGTTTTGTTCGGGGATTAAAATATCGTGCAACCATACTGAATGTGGTTGGAACGCTCTTGGTAATCGAATAAACCTAGAGCGCTTAACAATTTAATTTGGCGTTCTCCTAATATCAACGTCAGACGTTCTAAATATAAAACATTTCTGGAATATACTTATAATAATATAATAATAATAATTTCTTTATTTCTCTTTCTTTCTTTTACATTTTACATATATATGTATACACAATTCATTCATAATACCAGTCTGTCCTTGATTACAAACTTAAGACTATAGTTTAAAATTAGACAAATAACAAATAAAATAGATACACTATGTACATTAACCAATAGTTTTGTATGAAAGAGAAAGAGAAATCTCCAAGGCTTTTATCGCTGTTTCTTCCTTTTGCCACCAGATAGCGCGCAGCCACGACATTTCAAGTTGTACCGTATTCCCATATATAATGAAATATATTTTCATCAGCTTTTACATAAAGAAAGACAAAGCCTTCAGATAGGCTGTTACATAAAATATTATCATGGATTATCGTAATTAATAATCTTAAGCATCGTTTTAGATGATGTTTTTTACGACGTACGATTTTTATAGCTAAAAATTATTCTTTTCACTAATATAATCAATTTTATTACTTTGTTATATAATTTAGTTTTACGTCCTAGTACTGATGGCGAGAGAAAAGAAGAGACCTGGATTATGGCCTATCTGAAAATTGCAGGCGCTACTACTAGTATGTTGCCGCGCCTTGTTTCTTAATTCCATTATTATTTCACTGTTTTGATTGATTTGCGGCCTAATTGTTATGTTTTATAAGATAATTTAAATGACGGTACTGTTTTGATCAATTAAAATTGAGCAAAATATATGTCTGTAATAAATTCTAATAATTAGGCTTACAGTGGTTGTAAACAAACAATAATTAAAGGAATGAATTGCTGAAATTGAAGATTTTTGTATTGTTAAGATAACAATTACTAGAGTTCATATATGTATTATGTAAATGTAGTGCTTTTATGTATATACAATTTAACATTGATACCTTACTGACTAACACAATATACAGTAAACAAAAAACCTCTTACGCAAACAAATAGGAATATTTATAATTTTGATAAAAAAATTTGCTTCAACAGCTTTACAAACACCACGTCAAAAGAAAATAACTACATTTTGCTGAATTTGTAAATTGTTGAATATGAAACCGAGAGAACACAGTTTAATCCTCCCATGGTAAGCATGTTCGGAAGATAACGTAAAAAAACTTACTGTTTTTAATGTTGAAATTAACAACCTACTATTTTACATTTAAGTTAAACAAGTGTGTTCACATTCATTTAGAAAACATTTTGTTCTCTGTGCTTGTATCAGTGTCCATCGGCAATGGTAATGCTAATTCTTCATCAGACTCAGGGTCACTAGGGTCATCCGAACTGTCAGAGCTGGAACTATCATCGTCATCTTCGCCTAGTCGTATGACGAACTCATCTATTGCGTCTTCCGTGATGCCGTCCTTCTCCCAGTACTCCTGTTCAATGTGCTGCACGTGGTCACAATAATTTTTCCACTTAGCAGGAGTCACTGAGTCCAGTGCCGTTGTCGCCAAATTTAATAGTTTCGGTAAGGACAAACTACCTAAAAAAATTACGGTATGAATGTTTTTGCTAAGTATAATTAAATGTCTTATTATAATGATTACAATAATCTTATTACAAATAAATTTGCAACTTTGATATTTACGTAAATATTATTTTTATTCTTTCGTCGAACAACAGTGCAGTTCACTTGGGCCCATAGCACTACTACACCAATATGAGAGACAAATTCCTCAAAACAACGAGTTCTTTTGTATAGGCTACTCTTGACATAACACTAAGTTTAAATATACAGTATATCAAATACTAGCAGCTGTAACTGGCTTTGCACAGGGTATTCTTTATAATATCTGTTTAAAAAAATAGTATTTAAAAAATTTGAGTTCGTAAATAAGGACAGCTTTGTAAATTATTCACAACAGTGAATGCCTTGTTAAATAAGAAATGCAGCACCTGTGATATACTGGACGCATACGCATACATAAAACGCAATACAGAAATATAAATATTTTACAAATTATTTACCAGAAGCATTGTTGTGTCGAACGTATTGTTTCACTTGAGCCCAGACAAACTCAATAGCGTTGAGGTCGCACATGTAGGGTGGAAGTCTCAACACACTATGACCTTTTTCTTTCAGCAAGTTGTCAATCTTGTAGATCTTTTTGGGTGGCTTCAATCTTTGAACCGCTTCATACAACAATGCTTTTCTTGTCGCCTTTTCATCGTAGGATTCCCCATGTCTTTGCAGCCACTCTATCATGACGCGTTTTGTAGCCCTTTTACTGGGTACTTTATCTACCTGTTCCCCGTGATAAGGCGCGTTATCAATCACTAAAACAGAATCATCAGGTAGATTTGGCAGCACACGCTCTTTTATCCACTTTTCAAAGTTCACACCATTCATCTGTCCATGGTAGTCTCCCGTGGAACAGTTAGCTTCGTAGATGAGGCGACCACCTTTCAAAAAGCCATCCTGAGATCCTATGTCCACAACGATCACGCGGTTTGCTGCGTTCATGTCCGGCAATACTCCATCCACTTCAAGACTTTGCCAACACCTTTGAAACGTTAGGTTAGAGTCAATCCACGTCTCATCCAGGTAAAATATCTTCTTCTTATTGTCTCGGCACTTCTTAATGTTTCGCAGATACTCGAATCTCCAGTTGACAATGTCAGGCCTTTCAATAAGCAGTTTTCTTTTCGACCCGCACTTCTTCCATCTGAACCCCATGTTTTTCAGTTCACGTCGAAGAACCCACTCACTCCATACAAAATGTATTTTTTCACGTAAAACCGGTAAGAGTTTTTTACAGGTTGGCACACAACTTTTTTTACAGCATAAAAGTCCCTAATGACATTCACAATCACTCGCCTGTCGAACTCGTCTATTTTAATTTTGTATTGATCACATCTTTGACGTTTTTTACCAGGGGCTCATCAGTTTTTCTGCAGGAGAGGATTTTGCTTCTTTTCTTATTCTTTTTATTGATTGTTTCGAAACTTTGCAATAGTTAGCAGCACGTTCCGTTGCTTTTGCAAGAGGCACTGTTAACACTTTGTCACTCGCTTCTTTATCACAAATCTCTATCACTCGTCTTATAACTTCCCTTTCCCTACTATGAATTGTCGCCCCACGTTTCCGAACATTTTCCATTTTAAATACAATTAATTAAAAAATAACAGTACAAATACTAATAAAACAGCAACAACAATAAAGATTAAAACAGCAATAACAAATCAACAATCAACTTCAGAACACGTGATGCAACACTGACAGACTGAAATAATGGGCGCGTCTAAGATGAGTCACACTCTGCAGGAATGCCACATTACTGAAAACAAATAACTCCATTGCTAGGATAAACAATTCGCAGGGTTGGCTGTGGGGCGAAGCGCCTGAAATTACCGCGCGGCAACACACTAGTACACAGCTGTGCGCCGGTACGGGCCAGGTCTCTTCTTTTCTCTCGCCAACAGTATGTACATTTTTAACCAAAAATATTATTTTACTAAACCTGAGACGGTTTATACGTTAGTGTAGATGGGATTACTCAATCAATATTGACTGGAATGATTCACTCTGTCAATAATGTTGAATATTAGAGCACATACTGTATATTTAAAATTATACTGAAAGAGTTAAAGGGCAGAGCATCGAAATGTTAGGAAACACTGTCGTCATGTATTAGAAGCACGTAATATCATGAGTAATATCTGTCTCTCACTCCTCTACTGACTGCTCCAGACATGGGTTGGACATTTCTATTAGTTAGTTGTCAAATTCAGTACATATACTTGATATATCACGTGAAAGATGAGCAAACCATCGTCGTGTGTTAACAGAACAAAATATAGTGCAGTATTTGCCACTCAATTGGTTATATATTGCTGTGGATATGGGTTGATGGTTTATTATTAAATTAATTGTCATACTCAGTATATATGCTTGATATAACACGTTAACAATGGCCAAACTGTTGTCATGCATTAGACGCACGTACCATTAATGTATTATATGGGCTAACAATTCCATAAATCGATTGTTTAATTCAGTGAGTTCTATATTATTGTATTGTACATGATATATTACGTAGTCAGAGGACAAATAGTCTTTATAAAATAGTAGTAGGTAAGATCGTAGTGTAATAACCGCCACTCAGTCCTCTACTGTTCCAGACATGGGTTGGGTGCGTTCTAGTTAATATCTTGACACATCACGTGGTTGGTAAATTTTTGCAACTGACTACTTGGCCATTAATTACCTTAAAAAATGGACTAGTAATAGGGATAGAAAAACAATTAAATATACACAAGTTGCCCTTCTCAATTTTCGTTTTTTTAGAGTAAATAGTTGAGCAGCCTGGAGCCAATTTAAATTATACCCATAAAAACATGTTACCTGGTTTTTTTTTTTTCAAATCGATATAGAAACTTTTACCTTAAACAAGACATTGATCGTTAGCTGGACTAGTTTTTGTGGTTATTGGAAGGGGTGGGTTCCAAAATAATTAAAAATTAATTGCTACTTTTATTTTTCTTAGCTTCCACACTTAAACCAACCACCAGACGCATAAATAAATATTTAATTAGCGTCAGTTAATTAAATACAAACACTTTATTTGGAGACGCGTTCTCTTTCTCTAGGTGACTGATGGTGATATAACTATAACTTATAGTGTCTGACGGTAGATTATACCCGCATAAGGGCTTTTTGAGGCAGAAAAATTAAAAATAGAGAGAAAATATAATAGTTCGATATTTTAACCCTTTTCATGCCCTCCCAATTTATTCTCCAATACACTTAGTGTAACTTCGATCAGATTCCTTCATAAGACTAACTCATCTATTGAGTTTAGGAAAATCAGGTCCTTTATTTAAAGAGCGCGTTATGGCTCGTAGACTATTCCCTTTAAACGATACTTGTTTACTCGAGGTATCACAGAAAATCACAGAAAGAACTTACACTACATTTGTTAAAAAACGCTCAACAATATTTCCTACACCACTTTAGAATAACATCATAAGCTAATCTGACTATTTTTATTTTCTTATTATGTCCTTAATGCGATATAACTATACCTCCCCAATTGTTAGTTTCAGATATCTAGAGTAAGTTATAATTTCTGATGAAAACCCCAGTTAGAGTTTAATGTTAACTTGAGTCAATATCAGTTCAATGTTTTTCTGGAGAAAAGAAAAATGACTATGCTATATACAGTTCTATTTAGTTTAAATATAATTTCCATTATAATTCCGCAGCAATCGTTATTATTTATTATGCAGTCTGGTGAAACCCAAACATTTTGAAGATATTAAAAATGTAAGGCTAGTCAACTACTTTGTAATATATAACAGCGACAGACTAACGATGTGCAATCAAACATGAATTTCACGCTCTGAGAAAAGTTATGAATATATCAAACAACTCAGTCTCAACCAAGTATCATTAATGGAAGCTTCCAGGTACAGTTATTTTGCAAGGATTTAAGGGAAATTTTTTGATTCTGAATATGCCTCAATGACTATCATCAAGCGAAAATTAATAAATAATTCTTATAAAAGTATGTTAAATAATAAATAAAACGTGTCGTATATAATGGTTGTGATTGATAATTGAGTTGTTTGTTCATATAAATATAACTGAATTGTAAGGGAATACATTGTCTATGAGACCTGTTAAACAGAAACACAAATAAACCGTGCATATGTTGAAGCTTATATTCAGGTTAAGAACTTAATTCATCCAATCTGGTATTTTCAAAATGTTAGAAGATATCTCAGACTCCCGTCACGGAGTAAAAAATACAGCTGTGTTCCCCAGCCAAAGATATTGTTGGTAATTTAATTCAGTTTAATTTGTCTAAAGTTAAGTGCGCTTAAGTTACTCATTAACTAATCTTCTTTCTCTATTCTTCTCAATGTCCAAGCTGTTAATCAGTGATAATTTCCTCTGTAAGGTTTTTCCACGCATTCCTCTGATCAGTCAGATAACAATCCAGTCAAGTGATGCCCAATTAGACGTAATGAGAGAAAACGTATCCAATAATCACCCGCTCTACGTGAAAAATGTTACAGGTATTTCAGAAAGCTTATGATAGGATCTCTTCTTAGTAATTATCTTCTTATATTGAGGAATTTTCATTGCACAGTATTTAAGTCAATAAGCAGTGATGTATTAAAGACCGTACATGTATCATTCTCGTTGGTTCCTTCTTAGATTATACCTGCACTCCTATCAATGTTTTAACTGCATACGAGAGAAAAATATACTAGAGATTGGTGCTTACAAACTTAGTTAAGAACGTAAATGTCGTAAGAAATAAGCACTAGTTTTAGCCCAGTGTTTTGGAGTTAAGATATATTTAGTATTAAATTTAAATATTTTGAGTGAATATAGATCGATTCCATCCCCCGATACTTATTGGTATGAAGATGTTGAGGACTCTCATAACAATATTTTCAAAATATTTATAACAAATAATTAATAAATGTGATGAAGTGCTTAATATACAATGCCAACTTAATTAAACATTCAGATACAGTTTAAATTATTGAGCACTAAATATTTTAAAGTAAGCCATGGTATTTGTAAATAACCTTTACTACTAGTCTATTCCATTGAATTTATAGTACGGTACATAAAAATATAATAAATAGGGATAATAAGATTAAAAATCGTAAAAAAATCATATACGTTGAAATCAAACATTTTACTGTTGCCCTTTTCAAAAGTCAGCGACAGAGTGATATGCCTTACCAGCGAGGAGGGTTTTAGGGATTTTTGAAAGTATCAATCGACTATATTTTTATTACTTGTTAGCGTAATTGGTTTTTATAAAGAATTTTGATATGTCCCTCTTTGTTTTTATTGAACAATAATTTCCGATGTACACTAGTGGATTTTTCGTTAAACACGTATCTCCATGGTAGGATTAACTGTTTCAGTGGGATCGCATACTTTGAAGCTGTTAGGTATGTGCATGAGATGATAACAATAACATAATGATAATAAATAATAATATAAACATTTCAATAATTAAGTTCACTTATTTGACCATTAGTACAGATTTTAAAATTCCTATGGCAGTTGTTATGATGACTTACCGAGGTAGTACTACAGGAAGAATTATACTTCCGTAAATATATGTACAATTTAATTGCACAAACATTATAAATTCGTTGTTAGATAAAAACAATAGTATAGACATTCTATATAAAAACTAAGACTAATCCAAACTATAATATTTGAACTAAAATTAAATACTTCATTTCTAAATTTTTAGAACATTAAATTGTTACAAACACAATAACAAATACAGATAGATGTAAATTTGACGTTATAATAAAACTATATTATGATATAGAAAAACCCTATTTTAAGT
This sequence comes from Homalodisca vitripennis, assembly GCF_021130785.1. Taxonomy (NCBI): domain Eukaryota; kingdom Metazoa; phylum Arthropoda; class Insecta; order Hemiptera; family Cicadellidae; genus Homalodisca; species Homalodisca vitripennis. Next base: position 28,640 of record NW_025779609.1, on the reverse strand, counting down.
CATTCCTATACGTTAAAGAAATGTGGATTTGAGTTAAACAATGTTGTCAATACTTGTCAAAATCGTGTATAAGAGACATTGTACCAAAATAACTCATTAACAGCCACCGCTGTCAGCACAGGTCAGGGAAAGTCTCAGATTTTTAAATACAATAACTAGGCGGCAAGATTACAATATATTTCTTTCTAATATATTTTATTATAATAAAAAGTATCTGATGATAAAATATTAATTTTTTTCACTGCATTGAAATTAAAGCTACTTTTAATGCATTACTTTCAATACATTTTGGGGTGCTGCAGGTATCAGCACATAGTAGGACAGGTCTCAGGTTCAGTTTCAGGACATATATTCGAAAAAAGAAACTTTTTATTCTTACCCCTCGAGTAGCCCAATGCAGGTTACAGCATCTCACTTGTGTACTACATAACTACTAGCTGCCACTGTAAAAAACATTGGATTCATTCAAGCTTAGTATTATACCAATAAGGAGGAAATATCTTGCTACTAAAAAGTTACCAGGAACGTCGCAAATTCGTGTTAGAAGCAATAATAAAAGGCATTGACAGTGTAGGTACAGGAAAATGTCTACATTTCTAACGTGAGGCTCTACTATCACCACCTTACCAGTAGAGATAAAAAATGTTTATTTTTACTATTATTAGGTTGACTGCACCTCGGAACTGGGCTCATAATTATTTTAATAAATAAAAATAACTCATAATTTATTTACACTTAATGAGGAGTCATCCAATAATAAATGAAATAATATCGAGGTATCATTGACTTATTTTGAGTTTTAATTGTTTTTAATGTTCACCTTATCTGTCAATAATATGCTTTAATCTGACAAATACTTTCTGACATAATTAGTTTATAAACCTTTACACTGTAAATTTCAGTACATATAGTTGCTATGAGAGTACGTTTCGTTAGTTTTGCTCCATAACTTTGAAGACAGAATATTTTGTAGATATGGTTGTTGTTTAGTACCCTTAACATATCCCATTGAAGGAAAGAACGAATTTCTCTTTTCGTGATTGGGCTCGGAGCTATTCTAATGTCATGGTCAGTGTGAAGTATGTAATCCAAAGTATGACAATAATTAACAAAAAATCAGAACTTCAGTTATGCAAGGGGACATTTTGCTATGCATATGAGAGTTTAACGTTATCGTTCCTGTTAGAAGTCACATAGCATTGTCGAGTAGCCAGACAAATTAATTTTCTCTATAATGGAGTATCTCTCAAACTACTATAATTATTATCCTAGCAATGCAAAAAAATTATTATTTAATTTCTGTTTTTAGGACAACACTCGTAACGGTTGATGTTGAATTTATGTCCTGGAGCAGTAGGACATGAATAAGTTTGAGATCGAGTTTGAAATAAATAGGAATAGCTACGAGTTTTATTTTTATGATAGCCCTTTGAATGATGTTGTTGAAATCCATGTAAAATATATATTTCAACAGCGAAACAGAATTCAGTAGTAAATTAAGTAAACTATTATAAAACCACTCTTTTTGTCCCGTGTTGTTGTCATAGTCAACTGGTAAATCTCAAGTTAACCCTTATACTCGATATGGGTTTTCAACATTTTCAACCCTCTTCACTGGATGCACAAGTATAATCTGTGACAAGATAATTATAAACCTATAGATCAGTTCATGTTGAAGGGTTTCAATTGGGATAGTGCGACTAAAGTACGATTTTTCAATTATGCGCATTAAGCAAACCCGCTCAGGATTCTAAATGAGGATAGCTATTTTCTGATGTGGTGGAAATGCCTGTAGAAAATCCCTTCATCGACAAAGTTTCTAAGGATCTGTCATTTGCAGAAAATCAGGGATTTAATTCCTACTTTTTTGGACATCTTCTCTAAGTTTCTTTGGTTCTTCTTATTTGCAGAGCGCTACTGATTAGTTCGCGGCTTTGCTCCTTCATACTCAAATTTCAAACACTGGAATTCCCGCTACATAACAACATGGCGTTGGCTTCCTGACAATGGAGTCCAATACGTGCACCATATATTAAAGAGAGTGTGCTTCGAGTGTTGCATCTACCATGTAATCATTTTTCATTTCCCACAACCGTTAAATGTTGAGTGATTCAACCGGAACCTTCGTTCTGCTCTCATTGTTTTCCGAGATGTGTGGCAATACGAGACCAGCAGTACATCTCGTAATAATATATTCATGTGATACTATTTGCCTTTAACGCTCAGCATATAAAAAATCTAAGCGATCTTATACAGATTGCTCATTGGTTTTCCATTAAGCAATCCTTTGATAAATATACGGAGAATTGGAAATATCTACCAACGCATGGCGCTTTTGATAAGAAAGATATTTAGCAGCTCCCAGGAGGCTTATACACAGCTTGAAATTCCTCAAAAGTCATCTACATAATTTTTTAAAGTAACAAATTATCTTGGGTTGAACGTACCATTTTCTTTTACATTATTTTTAATTTGTAAAAGAAAATGTAAAAAGTAATTTGATATATTTTTTTAATAAATAAAACTGCTACTGGCTGATGGATCAAGAATGTTTTTATATTCTTGCACTTGTTAATTTTACACTTATATGTTAATCTTACCAATATATTTTTATGTTTTCAGAAAAACATTTTCGATTTATAGGTGTATTTATTGGTCTTATTAGTTTCTCTACCAATTTTCCGTATAGAACAAGCAGAATGTTACAAATTCTATTTCTATCAGATGATGAAAGTTGATTACATCTATGTTTGTACTATTAAATAAAGTTATTATTTTTGTTTTGGCCTTAGGAATATATGGAACTTTACAACGATTTGTCACCATTAGAGCTAAAACTGGAAGCATGATTTGCAACTGCCTTATCCATTTCACTTTCATCTACGTTTCCTCCTTCGCCATATGGCCAGTTCGCAATGCATTTATATTGGTAAAGAATTCATTCAAAGAAAATTTACTCAATATAAAATGAAAAAATATACTTATAGATTGCGTTTTTATTCAAAATTTTAAGTCCATAATAGTTTAAGATCAGTTAGCAGTTTTGAAAAAAAAAGGATTCTGACATGCCTGACCAGCCAGAGTTGCTTGTCGGTTGTGATTTGTGAAGGCTGAGTTAGCCGTGGCCGCCAGCCAGCCTTCCCCTTACAGGATTGCCTTCACCACTCTGGGTTAACAGCGTTTTAACGGAGACTTTCTTTTACCAGGTTTGAATTTGTTACAAGAGCAATAAGTAGATACATTATTGAACAGATGATGGGTGGATAAAAGGATGCTTACTATTTAAGGAATATCGGCTTTTCCACTATTTAAAAGTAACCCATGAAAAATCATCCAAGCAATGTTGATGCAGTATAAAAAAAATACTGTTTAAAGAGTAATTTCGAAAAAACTAATTATTCAAATCAAAATAAGCCATACACTTTTTTGAAATTTTTTCACTAAATGATAATGACTGAACTCATGATAGCTAGAATATATTAACAATAATTTGTTCTGTATTCTTAAAAACCGGATCTACATTTGGTATTGCACTTAACGGTTTTGGTAGCATATTTTAATTTTAATTTGTGTATCCATAAGACAATATATCATGGATGTTACATAAAATCTCACAAGTGTTCACTATAGTGAGCACTTCCTATACATATCAATTATTAGACAAACATTTTCCAGCATTAAAGTTAAATGATAAAATAATTTACAAAACTAAACTCGAATGTTTTTTATAAAACTAATTCATTACTCAGTTTTAGTGTGTTTTTAAAATGGAATGATACAATAGATCATTATAAATTAATCAGGTGTATTTGACGTAAATATTATTTATTTATTCGTCTTATATATAACAGATTTTATTACAACAATAATTAGCATGTTTCCATGACACAATGTAAACACAATTACTCAAAACTGTTAAGGATCCTACCACACAATTAAGATCATATTTTTACAGTAGGTTAATTTGTTTGTAAATTATGAATAATCCTTTTATAAACCTGATCCAATGTGTGTGGCCTTGCTTTCCGATCTTTGTTTGCCGTATTACCTGATATGATTGACCTTCCATATAAAATTAAATCCAACTTAAAGATGTTCAGTCATACTTTTAGGTATTTCAGTTTACATTGCAACGTCTCAAAACACTACTTTGTACACTTTACTGAAAGATTTCGACAACGCGGTGAATAATTGATCAGCTCAATCTTTTAGTAAATAATTAAATAAATAGATTTTTAAATATTTAAAACTTTAACATGTTTTGTTTAGTAAATTGTTAAATCTGCAGTTTTTCATTATTTACATTCCGTTATTTCTGTGAAACAAACCGAAAAATTGCGATACAGTATAAAGTCATTCAACTGATGTTATTAAATAAGGATTAATTCCTCAAAACTATACACAAAACTGTCAGTTTACTGGATTATTTATAATGGTTTTTATGCTTCTCTTTGTTTACTATTCGCCAGTTTTGTTACTGTCCCACATTACGTATTTAATATGCACAAGTTGATATGAGTTTCTAGTAGTATAATTAGCACAATGCATCATTTATCGCCAGTGATGAAATATTACCGCGACGCTTTATACGTTGGTAATTCCCGCTGTGCGAATTCTCATTGTCGACTGAATATTGTATTACCATTTGCATTTCCATAAACAAAGTTCTTTTTACTGGAAATTAGTAAAACACCACCAAGTTCTAATGGCTTTTTTGTAATGACGCCCTTGGACATGAAGGTAAAATGTATTTATATAAAACTGCTGAACTCACCTGCAATGGAAATATCAATAACTAGATTTTCAATATTTTAATCCTTCCTATATTCAATTTGAAAAATTATAAGTACATTTTGGTTGAAATTGGCTTTTTATATTTGCTACTTAAAACTCACAGATAATTTGGAGTATAAAAAAACCTGAAAAAGTTAGTATATTAGGCAAAATATATTTAATCGTTACATATTGTATGAAATCAAAAAAAACCCAATTTCTTCCAGAATTTAAATGGATAAAAATTATAAATTACCAAAACAATAAGTGTTTTAGTTGCGTTATTTGAATTTAATTTGTTGAAGCCTCAATCATAGGTTTGTCATAACAGTTTTCTTAAATTGGTACCTTATTTTCATCAAAAAATCTCTGGAAGGGTACTGAGTTTGCTACACCGCCATTACTAGTGAGTGTCTTCTGCTTCAGGTGTCACTGCTACTGCAAATTTTTAACAACTGCGATCTTAACCTGCTCTTCCACGATTTTGCGATTTAAACTCTTAGATATATTATGACCAATTGATGTCAAATAAATAGAGATTCTTGCTAATGCATATATCAAATGTATATTAGAATAATTAATGGTAAAATGAACTCTTTTTTGAAAATTAATTTTATTTCATACGCGTGTTTCGGTATAAACCATCTTTAGTGTGTACATTGACCTCTAACTATATAATAAATAAATAACAACAAACTATACACATTTGGACCATTTAAACAGATGTTAAATTTATATGACACAGTTGTAAATTTTGATTAGTATTCTGTTTTTAATAATTTCTCAAAAATAGGATTTGTTTTATTTTTTAGATTGCTATTTAATATGTTGTGAGGATCTTTGTTATAATTTAGATAAATATACAACACCTCTTTCGTGTTCAACTTTCCTCCTTTCCTTTCGATATCCCTTTACCATTAATTATTCTAACATAAAGGTAACCCTATAATGTGGAGTAATAACATAATACATGTATATTAATACACCATCTGAAATGTGATTTATCAAATATAGCTGTACTTGTAAAATAATTGATGTTAAAATTAATTGTAAACATACAAAATGGTAGAGAAATATGTATATATGTATTGACCTATGCATAAGATTTTTGAGTGACTACTATTAATTTCAAGTTCAATAATAATACATATATGACTATTTTTTAAATCGTACTTTACATTGAGCAATATGTTTCATAGCTATAATAATAGTTTCAAAGTGTGTTATTAACGGCGAAGTTCATTCTTAGAAAGCATTTAAACACGTCTTTTTTGCATAAAACACTTACAAGTTAATTTAGAGTACATGCAATAACCAAAATTTTTAAAATAAATTAATGACTTTATTAATTAAGCCTTATTAACTCTAAGAACACGGATAAAATAACACCAACTACCGTGTTCGCGTAGTTCGCGATCACCGCTGGTCTATACCTACCGCGATTTGTTACCTGTTTTTACTTTCATTCAGGTACAGTTCGAGGAATTTATCTGCGCGCGTGGTTTTGACTGTGTGTTGATTGGCGGGAGGAGTGGCGGGACAGCGTTATGCACTGCGTCATGAAAACATTTCCTATGACTCATCGATGACAGCCTCCTTTCTCTGAATCATACTAACGCAATAAACCCATGTCACTCGCTAAAAATCAGTCCGTTTTATGACGGTGCTGAGTGTAGTGGTTGCTGGAGGTTAGGTTTTACTGATAATGTTTGATGAGTTGAAGTCGAAATTCAAAGATAGAATAATTTCAGAAATCGTGAGTAATGTTTATAAATTTATGAAGGAAGAGACAGACCTGCAAAATCGTCAATATTCCGTTTGTTGAAGGCTCTTAAAAGAACTGCAAAGGTGTATCAGAGCGAGTTGTGACTCAAATAAAACGGTGAGCTAAAACATTGATGGTTAGTAATCAGTGCAAGGCAAGGTTTTCTACACAAAAAGACGACGACGTAAAAACAGTTACGTATTTAGATGACTCGAAAAGTGTGTAGTAAGAAAACTAGTGCACAATTTCACTTAGTAAAACATCGGATATCGACTGCAAAAACTATTGAGGGAGGCACTAAGAGAAACAAATAAATTTCCAAGGCTCTGAGAAACGTTTTAAGATGGTTATTAAAGAACCTGAGGTTTATTTGGCGATAGACAGCAAACAAGAGGAAATTATTAATTGAAAAACAAGAAAAGGATAACATATTTGAGAGCATCAAGACACTACAGGGTGCAAGGTCGCCCCCTGTAGAAGAATCATAATTTATTTTGATGAGTCTTATGTACCACCGTTTCCCGTATCTAATTAAACTTTGTCTAATGGTTCAAATAGAGGGTTACTCGTTCAGATTTATAGCGGTGAGAGACTGATAACTATTTATGCAGGTGGAGATAAATAGTTCGTGCATAATGAAGTTACCTGTTGGAAATAAACAAACAAAGTGCGGACTACCACGACAACGTGAATGGGGACATATTTGTGAAGTGGATGAAAGAGAAGTGTTGCCGAATTTAGAACAAAATTCACATATAATCGTTAAATATCGCGCTCTACCATAAGAAACAAATTGATAATGCTCCTACTTCACAATGTAGGCGTGGCTTTCAAAACACGGAATGCCATTCAGCAACGGTTTTTATCTGAACTGTATAAACTTCTGCAGCTATATGAATCATTTGTGTCGAAGTAAAAGGTTATATATATATATAGCTGAAAGGAATACATGATATCTATGTCGCAAGCTAAAGCTGTCTGAGAAGACAAGTACCAAGTATAGGCGCAGAAGAGTGGTTGTTAAACTGTCTGCAAATGAAGAAAATCGAAAATAATTTTGCAGCCGCAGAACCCTAGATTGACAATATTATAGAATCCTTTATTTTATCTGTTGGAGATGATTCGGATATAGACTGCAGTGACAGTGGCCCAGAAGAGGAGGACCATTTGGTTGGGATTAAAGAACTCTAATGAAAAACAATCATTGTAGGTGACATTTGTGATTATAAAATTATATTCACTCTACTACTTTAATTAACTAAATATTATTGAATTCAATAAGATTAAATAATTAGAAAAATTGAAATAGCAGGAATAATAGGACATATACTTGTTTTGTATTAAATTTTTATATTCTCATTTAAAAAACGTGTTTTTCAAAAAAGCTTATATGTTGATAATAATAGGCAAATCTAAATCATGAGTTTCAACTGTTCCTAAAATATAAAATAAAAGACTATTACGCCTTCATCTCAGCGGCTAGCAACGGAAACGCATCCCACCACACGGATAGCGTTTATTTGTTGAAAGGGTAGTATTTGTGTTCCGTGCGCGTAGTTAAATTCCTCCATCTGTATTAATAACGATAAAGTGTGATCAGTGATTGTCTATCAGGTACCGTGATTTCTTACCTGTTACTTTCGTTCATTAAATGTTAAACAAGAACTAGAAATTGATTTGAATTTTAATTATATTAATATTCTTAATGGGTCGTGACTTTTTCTAATGAAACGATGGGATTTTAGCAAAAAATAGTTTAGAAAAAATGGCATTTTTCGCTTAAATATTGTTTTCGAGAACAGTTGAATTAATTAGTGTCGATTAATAAAGTTACTAATATGTTGTTACTAAAACATTTCCTTCTTTTGGATCTTTACGGAGCTCCCATGAATAACTCTTTAATTGCCAGACTTGCTATTAAATATTTGAAAATACTGATCTTAGTTGTGAGATAAGATACGATAGATTTTTGAAGAATATCATAAATACTTACATAGTTTTATTACATCTGGGGTAGTCCTTGATGCCAAAACGCATAAATGTGGTAATGATACGTTTTCAACAAATAATGTTCGGCATGGCCGAAGAGTACTAGAGTATATACAATTAGTATGGGATAAATTTGTATCACACCTCCCTTCAGAGGCAATGGCAAACCAAACCATACATCATGTAGCCGTGATGACAGAACTACAGCGTAGTGCCTGAAGTGACGTCAACCGTAACAAGTCGACATTGATTGGCCTCACAGCCATCCTAATTAGTTAATCATGTTTATTAGTTAATCGCCTCTAATATCATCTCTTGGACAATATTTCCTATTAAAGCTATGTGGTTTAAAATTTCAACTTGTCATCTATCATCTAATACGGATATTTAAAAAATAATAGTAATACTTTATTTTTGAATGCTATTAAATAAAATATATTTATAGGTACTACTCTTTTTTTTGTTCCTGACGATAAATGACATTTTGAAATTTATTTTAGTTTATAATTGGTGTCGTTTAACATTGCATTTTATTATCAGTGTTGGCTCACCATATCTTCTGTTGTTTTCTTTAATAATTTTAACTCTAAACAAGCACCATAACATTTTTATACAAGGTATATGCTTGTGGGAAACTGTTTCTGTTGTAAAATCTTATTGTACAGTTTTTTTAAGAACGCACATTGTAGCTGTTATAGTTGGAATTTACTTTTTAACCAATATGGAGACAAGTCCGATAAGCACACGTATGAGAAAATGGGACACCCAACAAAAATGTATGAAGATATAAAATCAGTAAGTTTTAAAAAACTGGGGGTTGTATTACTGAATGTCAGAATACACGTAAGAAGGTAAGATAAGATTTAATATACGTCATAACAGACTTCCTGCAGTAAAGGAAGGTAAGGCATTATTGAATTTAAACCGGTATGACAAAACGGTTTTGAGATATTTAGAGACAAAAACGATTTATTTCACCACACAGTTGGTGACTGCTTTCACTCAATTACGAAGCGCTGCAGTTCATTTCGAAATTTCAGTAATTCATATCAGTGTTAGCAATTGGAATGGAATATTGATGGCTTCTGTAGAAAATCAATGAAAATGTAGAAGAACATTTTATGCCACAACGTACCATAGGACAAAGCTTCGCTTGTGTTCATTGGCTGGAAATGTTTTTTAATGCACGGTTGTCTTTTCAAAATTCCAATAAACAATATTTATTAATTAAAAATAATGATAAGTTCAAGTACATGACTATAATTTCCTTTTATTTATTTAATAACCCTGTTCAATGCAAGTGTCTAATATGAAAGGTTTATTCCATATTTAAAATAACGAAATTGGTGGTTATCTTGACTGGCAATGGATGGGGTAAAATTCTGTACATTACACAGTTGTACCGTTCGATGTGCGCACAAACGCACAGAGCTTGAGTTAATTAAATGAAATGCACAATGTCTTTATTAGAGGTGACTATACAGTAGTAGGGACTATAAAGTCCTCTCTACCACTTAACCTCAATAAGGTAATCGGTTCTCAAAGTAAACCACTCCTCATGATCCAAGATATATTATGCTCAAAGATACGATAGCACAAATAGTTTAACTAATATACTTTAATCAAATAATCCAAAGACGAGTATCATTAGTAGATCCATTTATTGTCTGGTTTAACCATACTATGGCGAGAACAAACAAATGCTAATTTCTTGAGTTTTGGATGAATCTTGTTGTACAAGATTATAAACTGCTGCGAAAGAACTGTGTAATGAATATAACATATGTTTAAAGTAACGGGGTTGGTTTTGTTTGCCTCTATTGCTGCTGTTTTTTAAAATATTTTAATTGATTTAATTGTAATCTATTAAGGTTTGCCTGGTTAAAGGTGATTTTTAATTAGTATTATACTAAAATATTGCATATAGAACATAGTTATTTTACTGCATTATTTGGTATCTGTTTAACTTTCATTTATCCAAATGGTCGACTATAGAGGAGTTGCATTTTATGTAAAATGAAGAGACCTATTAAAGCTTACGAGGCCGAAAAAACATACTTTTACGTTTCTGGTTTAGTTAATATAAAATTTAGAACCATCACCTTAGTTTCTGAGTAATCAATAATGATCTTATCAAGATTTTAGACAAAAGTAGTAATGTAGCGAAGAAGATTTTGTACAAGACATGAAAGGTAAGACAGGAAGTACACACCTACAAAGGTGCATTAAAAATGATATAGTAATTTAGGTGATAAAATGTACTAAACTTAGTTCAAATCAAAATTAAAAAGGCTTATTAAGTTTAACGAATAGCAGATAAAATAGACAGGAGATTAAAACTTTATTAAAACAAACTCAAAAACTTACCTATTTGAGACCAGAAAAATACACAATTATAACCTGTCACAAAATTAAACACGCGATAAATTGATGCAAAGAGATCTTGTCAAATCTTACATTTAGAACCAGACATGTAACTTAACAATGTATAAACAAGAAAAAGTTCTTACGCAAATATACGCCTCATTACACAATAAAAATGTTTATGCAAAATACTTTGTAATATACTACCACTTGTAAAACGAATTAGATCAACATTATAATGTTGGTGGCCAGTTCAAGGGCTTATCAGTCTCTTTGATTAAAGTTTGTTAATGATGATAGTTGACTTGAAAGTGTAATAGGGTGAACTGATATTTTCCATTTCAAAAAAAAAAAAAAATGAGAAACTTGATTTCACATAGTAAGCATTATATACGTACATAATTGTAAGTGAAATATGTTCCCAACGTATGCCTGTGTGCTCGGAACGAGCTCTAAAAGTCTACTAAACAAATATAGCAACCATAAATTATAAATATAAATAAAATAATATAATTAATTCAAAGAAACAAAAAATGAAATTGTGTTATCAATTTATAACTTGGTAATAGTAATTAGTAATAGATCAGAAAAAAGATAATAAAATTTGAAGACTACTTATTCGATAAGCTAATTACAATTACCTAATTTGTAATTATGTAACAACTGTAATAATAATATCTGTAATAATAACGGTAAAATTTTGGCATCTTTTCGTCCTGCATGTGAAACTATCAACAAATACAAGACGAATCAGCAATTTTTCTCTCTATCTCTTTCTCACTCTCTACTTTCAGTCAATCTCCCTCTCACTCCCTTTTACCATATAACATACCATATAATATTAACATGTAACATTGTTATATGTTACAAAACACGTAACACTGTTACAGGATTGAATTCTACCCTTTTCTTTCGTTGTAAAGAAACCTTAAAAAAATATTTCTGAGAAACTCTTCGATTTTTTCTAAATATTGTGTTAGCTGCAACATATTGTGCTATAACGTAAACCAGAATACTTAGATTTCGTCATAATTTCGGTATAGTAAATACAAGAAACAGGGTTATCTTCATTTATTATTATTATAAGAACCCTGCATTTTGTAACAGAAAGCAGATTCTATATAGCCAACACATAATAAATAAGACAATTAAAAAATTATGTAGTAGAGTAAGTTTGGTTCACTATATTTAGTATGCAGTTGTAAATAAATACTTATAAGATTAATCAAATTTATCTGCAACTAAACAAAAAAACAACTTAATAGATTACGGTAAAAACAATTAAAATAGTTTATAAATCAGCAGCATAATAGTCAAACAAAAACAACCCCATTATCCTTAAATGTTTTGTTCTTTCATTATAAAGCTCTCTTTTCATAGCCGGTTTTCTTCTTACGCTAACGAGATTCATTCAAAAACTCACGGAATTTACATTTGCTGTTCTTGCAAGAGCTTTGTTTAAATCAGACAATGAAATGGTTTAATAATGACACTCATCTTTGAATTATTATATTTAAAACCACAATAATCAACACTAGATGAGTAAAAAGGATCGAGTATAAAATATATGTATGTAATACTAGGTAGATAGTATCTATACATATATTTGAGACAACTAAGAATTTGGATATTTATAGTACAGTGGAATGTCTAAAGTTTGAATAGTTTTGACTTTAAGTCTATTTTCTTTAATAATTCAAATAACGTAAGTTTAAAATGTTCCACTTGAATATACGAAGTTATTTAAAACATATTGATAGTTTGTTAGTTTATTTGGAATCACTTAACACAGATATAGATATCATCGTATTAACCGAGACCTGGGTTGGTGATGACATGATCGTGTCACATTTTGACGGATACGAGGTGGTAAGACTACGAGAAAAAGAAATCGTAAAGATTGTACTCTTGTCTATGTGAATCGGTCCTTGTCTGTCCGCTGAGGTAACGATGGATGATGTTAATGGGCTTACGCTTGATTTAATTTTGACGGTAGGAAACCGTATAGCAACGAATAGCAGATGTTCTTTTTTAGTTTGATGAAATGTAACTTAACTGCCTTAAACATAACACACGGTAGTGGCACTGACCTATTTATTAATGAACTGGAACAGTATTATATTAGTACAACAAATAATAAAACGTATATGATTCTAAACTACATAAGTTTAAACTTACTGAACTCTGATATGTATGGAGAGCGTTACCTTAACATTTTGACAGAAACTGTTTTTTTGAGTTTTATAAAATATTCCCACACGTGTGACGGGTGACAGGGACAGTGGCTCGTGTATTGACCATATATGTGTTAATCATGATAACTTCTATAACGTTCGGACAGCTGACCCAAATACAGGCATTACTGATCACTACAGCACCGTGGTGGAGATACAGTTCTGTGCGTCAGGAGATAGGGTGCAACATACTGTACAAATAACAGTGATATAGAACCAAGTATTGTTCGGAATATGTTAAGAAATGAAAACTGGAATTCGGTCATTTCATCAAATGATACTAAAAACTAGTGCAAATAATTTTAAAAATATAATTGACGAAATTATGCGCAAGGCAAATAAACCAAGTTTGAGTAGATCTCTCACGCCTAATTTAGTTGGGTCGATTACAAAATGAGAAAGGCTAAGCAAATTGGATAAGAAACAACCTTTTTAACACAAAAATACTTACTTAACTATTGTAAACTGTATAGAAATGTCTTATATAACTGCTTTAAAAACAGACTAAATTGATTTACTATTGAGGAAAAATAAATCACTGTGGAAATAAACAACGTTTATTTTGGAAAACAATTAATGAATTTTCAGTCAGGAAGAAATAAGAATAAAGATTCTTTCCCAATAGGGAAATGTATATGCAGGGGACGGACAGTAACTATACTCACTATGACTACGTGGACTTAGCCTTAATTTACCTTAAAACACTTTTGGAACTGTACACAACACGCGGTTTAGTCTGATAAGCAATTTGTAGATAAAATATGTGGAAATGTGGCATTAATTTGTCTCCGCTTGTTCGGCTGATCCAGAAGCCTCACTCCGTTGCTTCCTGTCGGCTAGGCTGAGATAGGTGTTGGTGCTGCGGCCATAAAGGATACGTTTAGTGATTGTGTTCAGGCGAGTTATAACCAGACCAGACACACTCCGGAAGTGGGATACTACCTCAGTGGGTCTTCTAACTTCTACTACAACTACGTAAGTAAATATAATCTGTTCGATAGTCGCAGTGCTACTCGGGATGCTGGTTGCTTGCTACAAAGTAAAAATTGTAATATTTATAATTTTAAAAGAACATTAAAGTTAGTTTGCTTCTTTAGGACTGAAGGTGGGTGCCTACGTGTGTCCTTGCCTGAAAAATTGTGATAGGAGATGCAGAGGATAGAGCACAGTTTGATTTCGGCTCAGTCTGTAGTCTCATTTCTTCTTAATTGTTTAAGCCCTTGTTGACGCACCAAGGTTTCTTCCATTGAATGCTCGGCGGCTCATCTCAGGAGTCTTATAAGGGCCTACGCTATGACCAAGTACTTTTACAGCTATAAACAATAAATACCGTTCATAATAAAACTAAGAAGGAACATTGCATGACATATTCCAATAAAATTCTTGAAACTGCAGTTCAAGCAATGTTTTCCCCATTTTTTGTGAAATTGATAGAAGAATGTCAAGTAAGAAAGAAATATTTTATCATCCACGGTAGTTTTAATTTCAAATAAATCAAAATGAGAAGGAAATTTACACGTTTAAACACGTATGTGTGAGTGTGTTTTTTTTTATTTAAAACTGAGCGAAATCTACTTTTTTGGATATTTGTAACGTAACTGACATGATAAGTTAATTAATCAAAACTAACCTTTGTAAAGGCCTACTCCATCAAATACAAAATGAGGATCTCTGAGACAGTGAAAATCCCTTAGTCCACGACAAGTAGACGTTTCTTTAATTGTTTACAACAGTAACGTAGTACCCGTCGTTAATCTCCTTGACAACGTCAATTATTCTGTCAACACTTGAGATTCATCCAATTGTCCTCTTCCTCCTTATAAAATTAGTTAAACATTACAAGAAACGTAAATATCTCAAATTCATTACTGAATTTAAGTGGGTTGTAAAGGCAGGTTTTAGTTATTTCGTATAAAAAGTACCTAGTCTATTTTTTAAACTTTTGTGATTAGCATAAATTAAAGAATAAGGAATGGCGACTTTGAATAGCATAATATAAAAGTCTGTTCCTTGGTAATTTTCTATATTTTTATGGTTTATAGATGGTGGTTATTTATAATTATTAATAGGAATAATTATACCTCAGCTATCATACGCAGTAATCAAAACATAGGGATAAAATAACTTTGTCATACGTATTAGAAATAGGTGTTTTATAAGAATAAGTCGTGTATGCAACATATTTGTAATTACATGTTGGTTTTTTATTCATCTTTTAAAATACACACATTTTTAAAATATACAAGCCTCAGCCAAAATCCGTGGTAAAGTTTTAAGCAAAGTTTCAAGTCTGTAGATAATATAATATTTATCGACATATCGTCCACATACATTCAGATTTTATGAATAAATTGGGTTTCATATCAGTGCATAAAAATGATATAAGCCTACATAACAAGTCACCATTATATTATGTTTAGTTTGATTTGGAATGCTTAGGGCTTGTTTGAATACGTTAAATGTTTAAACCAATTAAATTAGTGTACTGAATTTCTTTAGAAATTTACATATTCTGCTATTTTCTCGTTGCATCATTTATAAATAAAGCTTCTTGTATAATTTCAAGGCTATAGGTCAGTTCGTTTTTAGATCACTGTTCGTTTCTTTTGTCTGATGCGGACAGACGGATAGACTGCCGTACATAAATGAAATTTTTCCTGCCCTACCACTGGTAGGCTTCGCTAACGCTTAACCAAATGTAACTTCGAACTGTTGTAAGTAAATACGCTGCAAAAACAATATCTGATTGAACTGAAATAAACGAAAACCTCCGTCTAATAAATCACTGTATATTATTACCTATAAAAGTCTCCTGATGATGGAGCTATTCATTTTGGAAAGTCTAAAGACTATGTTTTCTTTAGAGGTA
Source organism: Homalodisca vitripennis (assembly GCF_021130785.1). Classification (NCBI taxonomy): domain Eukaryota; kingdom Metazoa; phylum Arthropoda; class Insecta; order Hemiptera; family Cicadellidae; genus Homalodisca; species Homalodisca vitripennis. Next base: position 12,646 of record NW_025779609.1, on the reverse strand, counting down.
TCACATTTGTTGATTTATATTTAAAATGTTAACCGTTTATCCTTTTAATACCTTTAGTTACAGCAAAATACATCTACAAAGTATATCTATCTTCTGACTAAGCTGTTAAGGATGTTTATAATCTTAAAAACACACGAATTATATAATATACTAGCAGACCCGACAGACGTTGTCCTGTACACGTTATAAGAATTTAATTATAGTTAATTAAAATTACAGTATAGTATCGGAACAGGCCAACAGAATTTAATTTATCTAAAATACTAAATAAGTATTCCGTATAGGGCTGAAGTATAATAAGTGGCCACCATCACAATCAAATTATAGATATTTCTGAATAGCCTATCTAAACTACTAAAATAACAAACTGAATTAGATTATAGTTATTTAAAGGCTGAATTATAATAAGCGGCCAACATCGCAATCAAATTATTGATATTTCTAATTAGCCTATCTAAACTACCGAATTTTATTATCTTTATATTTCTTGTGTGCGTGTGTATGGAGCTGAACTCCTCCTAATTGGGTGGACCATCTTGGAATGTTTTACATTGTATCCAGCAGAATGCGCTAACGATCACAGTTTCAAATGTTTTCTATTTTAATTCCAGGTTTTCCTGACAGTTTGTGCTGCTATCAAATATGTGTGTTGCTTTGTAACATTGTGTGAGTGCTAATTGTAATAATACATTAATAGAGATTGAAGATGTTTGAAGTACATAAAAAACATATAGTCATTCATTGAAGTTATTGAACTAATTTTGAAAATTTATTGAACGAAGTGAGTATATTTGGTCGCATAACCTAAGTAGCATACAAATCAAAAGGTTGTGTTTTTCTATCTATTGTGAATAACTATTGTTAACAGTTTGGTCACATAAGTTCAAATTAAGTAGCATATAAATCACATGATTGAATAAATATTCGTCCTCTTCCACGAAGACGTGGCCATTTTTCTGTAAAAATAAAATTCTGTATAATAGTACACACAATGAATATGAGTAAGCTTATTCAATATGTAATTTTAATTAAGTAACTTCTAGATAAAAATGTATAACAACATAGACTACAGTATCTAAAATACTAAAGAAGTATTCCCTATAGGTCTGAAGTACAATAAGTGGCCACCATCACAATCGAATTATTGATATATCTGAATAGCCTATCTAAAGTACTAAAATGACGATCCAAATTAGATTATAGTTATTTAAAGGGGAGAAGTACAATAAGCGGCCACCATCTCAATCGAATTGATATTTTCTGAATAGCCTATCTAAACTACTAAAATGATGATCCGAATTAGATTATAGTTATTTAAAGGCTGAAGTATGTATATATATCTAATATACTAAATAAGTATTCACTATAGGTCTGAAGTACAATAAAGTGGGCCACCATCACATTTCAAATTATTGATGTATCTGAATAGCCTATCTAAACTACTAAAATGACGATCCAAAATTATAGTTATTTAAAGGCTGAAGTATAATAAGCAGCCACCATCTCAATCGAATTATTGATATTTTCTGATTAGCCTATCTAAACTACTGAATTTCATTATAGATATTTAAAATTACAGTATAGTATCAGAACTGGCCAACATAATTTAATTTTAAAACCAATTCCTACATTATTAACAATAGTTATTGACACATGTGATTCTCTATTAATTTAATATTACAATTAGAACTCACACAATAATTACACGATGGTACAAAACAAACACACAAATTTGATAGCAGCACAAACTGTCGGGAAAACCTGGAATTAAAATAGAAAAAACATTTGAAACATACTGCGATCGTAGCGCATTCTGCTGGATCCAATTTTAAAACATACCAAGATAAAAAAACAAATTTATTTATAAACCAAAAATTAACTGATCAATCACTGCACACTTAATATTTACCAATTTCAGTTAAAAGTGTATTTTTACTAAAACTTCCAATTTTTATATCTGGATAACCTCTATTGATATTCCCTGATTAGCCTAATCTAAACTACTGAATTTCATTATAGTTATTTAAAATTACAGTATAGTATCAGAACCTGGCCAAACAGAATTTAATTTAAAAACCAATTCCTACACTATTAACAATAGTTATTCACACATGTGATTTGTATGCTACTTAATTTGAACTTATCTGACCAATTTTGACTGCAGATTAAAAATGTAAATTACAACAAATTATTTGAAATCCATTAGTTTAAAAATTGGATTATCTAAAATGTCAACAATAGTTATTCACACATAGAAACACAACATTTTGATTTGTATGCTACTTAGGTTATTTGAGGTAATGCGACCAATAATCTCTATTAATGTACTATTACAATTTTAAGCACTCACACAATAATTACACAATGTTTTATTTTTTATTTTCTTCCTTTTGCCTGTTGGCTGGCCTTTATAAAACTTATAAACGCGGCCACGTAGTACAACTTTTTATAACTTTATTTCTATTATATTTTAATGTTATTTGCCGTATTTTACTTTTGAAACATGAACCTTACAAAACAACACACACACATTGATAGCAGCACAAAACTGTCGGGGAAAACCTGGAATTAAAATAGAAAAAACATTTTGAAACTCCGATCGTAAGCGCATTCTTCCAAGATCAACACTTAATAATTTACTAAGAATTTCACTTAAAAGCTAAAACTTCCAATTTTATATCTGGATAATCTCTATCCTCCAAAGTGGGTACAGAATATATTTGAAATAAGAAGTGGTGTTATTTTTTATATGTTTATGCTTACTCTATGCTTTCAAGACTATAATTGATTAAACGTATGGCTGTGTTGTAATATTATAATGTTTACCATAGAAACAATTGGTGAAAATTTAACTTTGCAATCTGCATTAGACTACTGATCAAGCACTTCATAATAAACGTAATCTAAATGTAAACAAATGTTTCTGCCTCTTTGGTGAACTTCAGCTGAAAATATTCACAACTGTTAAGTATCAGTTCACTTTGTATTACGTGTCGTAGCACAGTCTGTCGGATCCAATATAAAACACTCCAGTAGTTTGGATAGGCTATTCAGAAATATCAATAATTCTATTGTGATGGTGGCTGCTTATTATACTTCAGCCTTTTTAAAATAACTATAATCCAATTCGGATAGTAGTTTGGATAGGCTATTCAGAAATATCAATAATTCGATTGTGATGGTGGCCACTTATTATACTTCAGCCCTATTGGAAAACCATCTTATTTGTTTATGTACACTCCTGAAGGATTAACAAAAAATATTGTACATTCAATAGCATTACGATAAATTAAGTTGTAAATTAAAAAAATATACTTGTTATAAAAATTAGTAATTTAAAAATTACAGTATAATGTCGGAACTGGCCAACAGAAATTAATTTAAAACCAATTCCTACACTATTAACAATAAGTAGTTATTCACACATGTGATTTGTATGCTACTTAATTTGAACTTATGTGACCAATTCTGACTGCAGATTAAAAAATGTAAATTACAACAAATTTATTTTAAATCCAATTAGTTTAAAAACTTGATTATCTAGACTGTTAACAATATTCATCACACATAGAAACACAACCTTTTGATTTTGTATACTACTTAGGTTATTTGAGGTATGCGACCAATATACTCACTACATTACATTCAATGTGCAAAATGAGTTCAATAACTTTAATAAATAAGTATAGGTTTTTATGCACTTTAAACATCTTCAATCTCTATTAATGTATTATAAACAATTAGCACTCACACAATAATTTACAGAATGTTACAAAACCAACACACAAATTTGATAGCAGCACAAAATGTCGGGAAAACCTGGAATTAAAATAGAAAAAACATTATGGCTGTGTTGTAATATTAGGCCTATAATGTTACGTAAGAACAATTGGTGAAACTTCGTCTTTTGCAATCTGCATTAACACTACTGATCAAGCACTTTACAAATTTAAAATATTAACTTTCTAAATTTTAAATGTGAAACAAATGTTTCTCTGCCTCTTTGATGAACTTCAGCTGAAAATATTCACAGCTGTTAAGTATCAGTTCACTTTGTATTACGTGTCGTTCGTGGCGCAGTCTGGCGGGTCCAATGTCAAACACTCCACCATCAACAAATATTTATTATTAAAAGATTAATTAAATAAACTATTAAAGTTGGACCGAATTATGAATCTAAACCATTCTCGGATCCAACTGAAGACACACAAAAAGTTTCAATTAAAATCGGTCCACCCGTTTAGGAGGAGTTCAGTACCATACACACGCACACAAGAAATATATATATAAAGATTAAAGAACGTTTTAAATATAGTCGAACGTTTTCATTTGTTTTCAGCATTTTGCGAATGATATAATTAACGTATCAATAATTAATGTAGTTTTAACGTATATGTTATCATTGTATTTATCATATCCTCTCAAGTTCAAGATAATAAATAAAAACATAAATGTAGATATATTTCCCTCCCTTTTCCTCTTCCAATTCCTTTTGGATGTTTTTTGGATGTTTGGTATTTGTGTGTATTGTAAACATGGGTAAACTTGCACTGCACATTTCTTTTTTTCGTTCTTTATAATTTAATCTAATGCTATTTATACGATTTACGAAATGACATTTTTCTATAGCATGGTCTTTATAATACTATAATATTATTAAATTACTGCAACTTTCAATGTTAGAATTTTTGCAGCCTGTTGTATATTACCTTATTTTCCAAAATAATATTAAGCCGTAGTCTCCGATTGGTAATATTTAACTTTGATTAACTGCTTATCACCGTAATTGAATCACTTATCACCTATCAATTGAAGTCAAAATGTGTGATGCTTTTAAATTTAATGCATTCTAATTCCTGTTGTATTTTCAGACGCAGTACGAAGCATACTAAAGGAGTTTAACACTCAGCTCAAATCAGATTTGACCTTTAGGATTCGTGATATACATTCAAATCTATGTTTTTTCTAAGAAACATGTCTACCCGTGTTGATATTTATTTTTAAAAACCCGGTTGGGAGCTTCAATCATGAACGTAGTCCATCAATTAGCCATTGGCCTACTAGTTTATTAGTTTCTTCTGCGTTAATCAGATCTTGAAGGGTGCCAGTGCGCAACATCTTACTACGTGACTTACTAGTAATGATATTGAAAGGCTGAACAACTACAAGTAAACAAATGCTAATAATTTATTTATCTACTTTATGTACTCTATTTTTGGATCGATCTAGGAATACATTAATGCGTTGTACAATACGTTAAACGTCATAAATTGATCAGATATATAATTATTTATACACAATATGGAATTCAGTGAAAGTACTTAATTAGTTTTAGTACCAATACCAGCAATAAATCAAACATTGTATAATTATAATGCAAATGAAATTAACATTACTCAAGTTAAACAATATTCAACTCTGTAATGTTGGTAAATGCCTTAATTATTTAATGAAACAAATACTAAACTATTAGTATAAAGATGTATTCCAATTAATTGATTTTATTTCGACTCATTGTAGTTTAAGGGAACCTTCTGTGAAATACCTTTTGTCTAAATGATAAAAGTGACAACAATATATAACAAATATATTTTCTTTCAAATTACCTAATACAATAAATGATTAACAGGAAACTAATAAATTTATTCCATATTAAACATTCCGGGTTAACAACATTTTGGCCTAGATGATACTACAATCATTCTTACAATTTACAGTTTTTGAAACATGTTTTCAGCACCATACATTGTCCTTCATATGTTACCTTAATATTTCTTCTACATTTAGATTACACTTAGACTCATTATTGATTTCCACCTTCCAATCCTGATAGACATAAATAGCTCACTTTTAGCAGGTATATGTTTTAAAATATTTTGTTGTTACCTATAATTATGAAATAATGCAAATTTTACCAGATTCCGCTCTATTTAAATTAAAATCATTGTGACGTAGTTGTCAGAAAAGCATAGGAAAGGGGTGAATGACAAGTTAGTAATCAATAAAACAGTTACATAGGGAATGAATTATTAATTGTCTGATAACAACACTCTTCTACATTTGTGTTGAATAGTATTGAAAATATATTTAAATGTTTCATATTACAATAACGAAAGTAAGTGGATAAGGCTCTTAAACATTAAATAAAAATAAAACTATTGTCTAAACTAAAAGAACTTCCTTTAAATAAATTTCCTTCTTTCTACATAAGGAAGCTACATCAATGTTTAAGGTGGAGCAATAGATATTTGTTAAGGTTATTTTTTTTTTTAATTTCAGAGTCATAGCCCTTGAATAATATGTTTCTGAACGAAAAAAGTAAGACTATCGTTACATCGTTCATTGAAAATAATAGGAATATACGGTATCAATGTTGGGCAATTTTCTGTAATTTCGCAATCAAAAAAGAGCACACACTGAAAGTCTAGTTTTATTATTATCAACATGAGACAAATAACTTCACGTTTTATGGTATGTTTAAATTGGTTTATTATTTAAGGTATTTATAATTTTTTATTATTATATAATAAAGATACTACATGCTATTTTTAATAAAACTCGTAAAAAATGTATACTTTTCTGTAGTATACATAGTGTGCAAAAATTATCTTCAGCCATATTACAATTTAACAGATGCCCTAAATCACTGTTGTCAAAAGTTATTACATTTTTGTAAACCCCTTATTACTCACTACGCATTTATTTATATATATATATATATATATATATATATATATATATATATATATACATATATGTATGTATAATGTAATATATGTATGTTTCCCACTCCTCCTTATTCATCAGCATCAGAGTTGGGCTGTAAACTCAGTCGCAAGTCCGTTGGTAAGTGTTCGAGTTTCATACAGTGTCCTTTTGTTAAATAATTGCATTAAAAACTGGAATCCTTTGACATTAAGTTCATCACTAGTTTGAGGAAAACCCTACAAGAAAGTTTGAATAAAGCCTGTATATGCAGGCCTGTTACATACTGTCTTCCCTGTAGGCTTTGACTGGAGAAGCCTGAACAGAGCTTTCCCTACACTTCTTGTAAGGTGACGTGACTGAGATTTAGTGCCCACCATCCCTCCACATTCTGTGTTGATAGAGGGCAATTCTCTACCTAAAAGTTACCCATCCTGAATATCTTGTCAATTTTGAAAACAAGTGTTTTGGGAAGAGGTTTCTCAGCTACTTGTCCTAAGTGAATAAGAATGTTGAAGGAATGAAATAACAGACAGAGGTATGTTTTAAACAAGGATATCAAAAAACCGATTTCGAGAATGTGAGATTTATGACTTAATACATACTTTATTCAAGTTGATGCACTCGTGACATACCAATTCACAACACTGTATACTCGGTTATGTAGTAAGAGATAAAACTAATTTAAAATTACTGAATTTATACTATCTAAATTAGTGAGTTATTGAACGAACAAGAAATCATTTCTAATAAATGAAACTTGATTTATAACCGCACATATCTCCACATCTTCCACTTGACCCGGTTTCTATATGTACGCGTAGATGTAGAACTCTGCAGTTGTGCATTCAAGCGGCAAATAGTTAAAACTATTTTCCGACTTTCCGAAACCTATCGTGCTTTATATAGAATTTAGATTCAACCTATATTTTATCATTGCGTCAGTTGTACATGTTTTCTCCTAAACCTCAAATTCATTTAAGATCTACAGCAAAATAGCGAATAAACATCACATGAATGCATTTTAGGGCAGTTACAGAATCCAAACAATTTAAATTAATTTCGTGAATGTAGATTTTTTTATTATCCACCTCATGGTTGTACATATTATTTTTTAAATTTTTTGTACTCTACAATTATTCTTCATTTTAAAATAATATGTGTTTTACATTTAATTGTTACAGACATTGATGTATGATTCATTTATTAGCGTACTAAATCATACCTAATATTTTCTTCCACATTACTATTAAAGTATGATTCGCAGAATTTCAAACTTTTACATATTTTTTTGAATACCCTCAAAAAGGCTATAATTGGTACACCAAATACACCAATATGTCTCTCGATATTACTGTTACAAAGTTCTCTTCAGTCGAATAGTTCATTTAAAGGGAAAATAGTATTCCGGACATTTGTCACTGCTATATGTTACAGAAATAGAACCGTATGTGTCAAGGAAGGGGAATCTATCTAGTTTCTTGTAAATTCTCGTTGTTTGTGTAACTTATAAGGATGGGCAATATATTGTCCCTATTATCCTCTCAATTTGCTTTAGTATATTCCTCCTTATGAAAATTATTCTACGGAGATATTTTGGCAGAAAATTCCTGAGACCAATCCTCTTTATGAGGACAAATAACTATCCCGTTTACCCAGTTTTTCTCCCTTCATGTAACTTCTAAAATAAAGCTACTAATACTGGATAATGCTATTTTATTGTCTACCTATGATTACAAAAGTTAAATGTTCAGTAAATTGACATTACACTGCTGTTTCAGGTATTGTGTTCCTCATTTCTACCCAACCTGTATGTGGACAACTGTTAGTATTGAAAATAGTAAACTACTGCAAATAATAACATGAATAGCAGCTTTATAAAATAAAAAAAAAAACCACTCTTCTATAAACAGTTTTGAAGCTATTAATTATTGGATATTACATGCCCCAGTAATGGGCCGTTTTTTTGGAAATATTTTACTAAACGCACAACAATTACTTTTATCTTAGTTGTAGACAAATATTTATTGTTTATTATAAATGAATAACACAATAGAAAATAAATATATGAATAAAACACTTTTTACCAGAAACATTTTACAAAATTGTTGGAAATTGTTTAATACTTCTGGTATAGATTTTTATAGGAAGGATTTAATTCCTGTCAATGTTGATCTTTGCATTACTCCAGCTTCCGCTTAGTGCAGTGTCAGAAACCGGGTGTCTCTGATGGCGAAATTGTGCAAAGAGTTTGCTTTGAGCTTCCTGGTTAACGTATTGTTTAGTTCTTTTCAAACGGTCTTAGACATCATATTCCATGGGGAAGGTTCGTGACAGTATTTCACCCTTAACTAGATGTAATTAAACATACTGAATAATCACACTAACCACCGTTAAACTTTTAATCATCTTTAAGTTAGTTTGTGTGTTATAGAAAATATGTTGTTAACCTAGAAACTGACTTTTCCGGATTGGTTTTCCATCTATGAATCTGTAATATAAATGTACACAAAACTGAAGGCTTAAATAATGCGTTTCTATTCTTGTTATGTAACATTCTGGGGAGTAATTCGGTAAGGCAAAATAGGTTTTCAGCTGTTGTTTTAACTCAATCACAAATAGTAGGTAATGGAATATATGAATTTAAAAAATATTATTCACTTACTTGATTTCGTATTTTACACAGTACTTTCGTATGTTTTTTTATGACGTGATTGCGGTCTGAGGTTCGATTTCCAACTAATTATGCCTCTCCTACCCTACCTACCCTTAAGAATCTATGAAAATGATTAAAAAACATTAAAGAATATTTTTAATACGAATAACTAATTTATAATAATTAAAAAACGTATACTTTGGACTTTGAATGCCATTAGTGTACTCTTTGAACTCATTAAATGCATATAAATCCATATATAACTTTTTTAAACAGCCGAATAATAGTAGTCTATATTTTGTTAATAGTAAGCAATGTAAAGTCATGTAAACATTCGTTGTAAATTAAACCAACAACTTAGTGATATTAACGTATTGGTTATTGATATTATTTGTATTGATATTATTACATCACAGTAGAGGGGAGACCTTGTTAGCTTGAGAAGTGGCAAAAATTCACTTTTAAAAAAAACTAATATAAAATATAAAGTTATAATTTTTCCATTGTTTCAAGATTTTCCAAGAATACATTGCCAGCCATTATCACCGTTAATACACAAGTCTTCAATTATAAAGTTTTGATTCAGTACTTGGTTTTAAAACACTGTGTATTATTTTACTTGTTAATACTTCACATACATAAATATAATTTTATTTAGAATAATTAATTCACGATTTTAAGCATTCTTTTATGTCTTTATTATTAAAGTCTTAAACGCACTGTTAAATACATATACCTACAATACTAAAATTGAAAATATTTTTGTTCTCCATACTTCAAAACTATAACCATTCGTCATTGTTTTCATTTAATAATTGTAATAATTAAATTTTATGAATGATGTCATAAAAGAAGTTGAAATTTATTTTCCAAAAAAGTCAATGAATAGCATTACAGGAATTTTATTCCATTCCGCAAAATTAACCAATTTGCAACAAATGGAACAATTTGGAATACTCTACACAGTTAAGCAAAAAATTAGTTTCCTACAATGCTGAGGAAAATAAGTTAATTAATTATTTATTAAGCATCTTTATAGATTCTATGTTCTTTGATAAAGAGATGGATTAATGAGGTTCTACATCACCCTATGTGAAACATTATTCTCATCGTTACAAAGACAGTGTGTTCAGCTCACGGATGTTGCAAGTGTACTGTATTTTATATGTAGGAAACTTCAGTAACTTGGTGAATTTTCCAAAGTACACAAGATAGGAAAATTCTGCCTCAGTGCATTTATTCTACATAAATAATGTAAAGCGCTTCTGATAAAATCGGGATAGCACGAAATTTAGAAGTGAGATACAGTGCTGCTTCTTTCACCCTGTCTCATAAAGCCCGAAGTATACAGCCCTGCTTCCTCTATACAATTGGTTATAATTTAAACCTTACGACATACCCATACCACCCACAGTTTTACACGTAACCATTGTCTTTCATACAATGTTATATGGTTGTTATTATCGTACCTGATAATAAATAATCTGATAAAAAAAGTATTTATTGATGGTGTAATATTTAAAATTAAATACTACTTTAGTATCTATTCAAACCTTGTATAACAACTATATGTTATTTTGAACTAATTTCAATAATTTAAACATAGGTTTGGATAGTGTTATCGTTGTTTTAACAAATTTTGAAATTACAAAAACATTTCATTTTTTTTTGCTTTTATTTTAAATCAAAAAGTAGGTTTTTAGCAGCCTCTAATTATTTCCTGATTTTTTAGTGAAAAACATATTCAATATCAACTTGATTAGTACCATTACATTTTAAGTCAACAAATGAAATTATTCTCTAGATATTTTTTCCCACATGATGCAATAATATCGTTGTACAAAAATGTTTTCATATAAGGTTTTAAATAATAAAAGTCTACACACCAAGTCACCTAGATGTTGGAATTATTAGTTCTGGGCCTATATATGTCTATGCGCATTTGGTGTGTGTTTTTCAAGTTCAAGAATTGTTTACTCAAAAAAAGTTATTGCATGCCTGATAAATAATTAAATATTACTATAGTTCAATATAACAAGTTGTTCATCGGCCAGTATTTTGGAAGTAAGTTACATTTATAGCATTAACAAGCAATAATTAATATCCTAGTGTATCGACATGCACTAATTAGACGAACATTGAAATGCTTAATAACCTAAAGACATACATGATCTAAAATAAGTGCTCCCTAATTTTAAATCTATTATACATTACTTTCCTTTAATTTGTTGACTCGACTTAATTTATATTAGTTTGATATTTTTAACAAAATTTCCATCCACCTTGACTGTATAAACCATTGGTAGTAAAAAATAATTTTTACAATTTTTTATAAATAAATAACATTTTATAAACATCTACGAATTAATAACAATTATAAAACATTATTCCTAATCAACTAAGATACTTTGAAATTAATAACAATAATATATAACAAACTTTAAATCTATTTTACAAAAATATACTTTGAACAAACAACAATAATGTATAACATCTCTAAGTAATAAAAGCAAACTATAAATATAAATATAAAAACAATGAATTAAAACAATAAAATATGCATTTATTAATAAATATTCATGCAAAGACAGGTAAGGACAGGGCGCGTGCGTGTGTGTATATAAATACCGGGTAAATTTATTGTAGTGAAATCACTCATGGGGTTTCACTACAAACATCATAGCGTTTCTGATAAATATACAAGCTTATTATTATTTGGAATATCTCTTCAGGCTACGACACAATAGTTTCAAAGACTTACATAACACACGTCATGATCTCTAATAAATAAAAAAATACAAAGCAAATTAATATTTAATAGCCTGTTAAATGTAATGAACTGTTCTGTTTAAGCATTGTTTTATGAGAGCTCAACCAAATGTTTAATTAATTTAAACACTATTAACAATTAATTTATCTTTATAGTCGTAAAAGAATAGAGCAAGCTTGATAGTAGCAATATTTATTACTTCTAACTTTTCTGCAACCGCTTTTTTTTTAACAATAATCAGTTCGTTTTCTGAGATACCAGACCTCCATATCTGGAATTGAGGTTTTTTTAAGGCCTCGATTTAAATTTAGGTTACAATATTTGAGATTTTTACGCAGTATAATATAATTTTAACTCCATAAGTAAAATTTTTTAAAACTTTTTAACTTTTACAGATTAAATTAAATTAAATGTGCCATTATACAGGTGTTTTTATCAATTTAAATTATTGGAAGAGGTCTTCAGGTTTATCAAAATTATCTGTTACGTAAAAAAGCTACGTAGTATAAACATTG